>NC_052551.1:13988407-14260907 GCF_016699485.2 Gallus gallus
CCCAGAGTGAGTCTGGGACCCAGTTGCTATGTACTATTCAAACAAGTCAAGAGAAACTACAGCATAAGTGAATGAAACAGTGAGAGGAGAAACAAAAGGAGAAGGAGGGGTAATAATTTGAATGTGATGACAGAGCTGGTGATAGAGCTTGGTCAGGAAAAACCGAATACTGAACCCACATCTCCCATATAGTTAATAAAATACTTACTTTACAATGCCCACTTCCTTTTTTTTTTTTTTTTTTTTTTCATTAAGAAAAATTCATGTATCCAAAGGTATGTCTAATTACACATTTCATTTAAGATTTTTCTTTTGTAGAATGTCAGGACTCATTCTGTGAAATTAGGAGATCAGCTAAATCTGTGGAATTAGTAGGTGCTGCTCTGCCAGCAAGAGAGGTGGGTTGCAGGAGCAGACGCAGCGCTGGAGTTTTGCCTGATGAGCAGTTGATTGGTCAGCACAGCACCTTATACAAAAGACAATGTAAATTGTCAGACTATCAGGCCAAGAGGGCACAAATTCTACAAACATGATTTCTTGAAGGCAGTGGCAATGCAGTTCCACTGCTACCCCCCATAACAAGTTCTGAGGCAGCACCCCACCAAAGCTGGCTGTGTCAGCCCTGCATCTAGCACAGGCAGGGCAGGAGCACACTGCTTGTGCAATGCCCAATTTCTCCCCAGGTTCAGCTCAGTCATGGTCTCTTCCTGGAGTGGCTTCCTCTACTGGGAAATTCTGGTCTTGTTAGTGTTGACTCTGCTTTATCCAGTGCACTTTTGAGCTCTCCTCCCTAAGTCTGGCAAGACCTTCTTTTTCTGTAGACTTTCTACAAGAAACCTGGATTATGTTTTTTATTCAATAGTCTTTATTTTTTGGGGAGGGGAGGAGGTACCATCTATTGATGTGTTTTGATTACAACTATGATACAGGAGATCTGGCATACAGCCACAGGTAGCTAGATAAAGTTAACTTTGTGAATCTTTTCACTTCTTTTCCTTTATCTGGTTCCACTGTAAGATGAGGAGCTCGGTATTTGCCCAGGACTTAATGCAGTGAGCCCCTTTGGTGGGGGCTTCTATGTGCTAGTAGGAGGACAGAGCAGAATGCCTATTCCAACACACTGTAGATGTTAATGCAAGCCTTTATGCTACAAACTGGCAACAGTTTCTCTAGTTTACAAATAGATATAATCACACCAAAATTAATAAGTCCAACTTGCGCAGTTAAGCATATACTCACTGCTCTTTTAGGGTCAATACTGTTAATTAACACCATTTAAAACTAGTAATTAAGACTGATTCTGTAAAATTTCACCCAATTTTGACAGCAATCCCCTTGGCATAAATATAATAAGGATTTAGCTTAAGTGTTCACTAAATCAGGGCACTAGACTATGCATGCTTAGGAGCAAGGTTCTGCCTATATTTAGCTGTTTCATTCTTAGTACCAGGAGCCCTCATCCTTGACTAGGACTAGAGATGCTGTTGTTATACAAATAATTATTAAAAAGGAAGCTGTTCTTTAGTACAGTGAAGAATTTTTTTTGCCGTTGGCCTGAAAGTCTGTGTCTCAATTCTCCTGCCAAGCCTTGGAGCTCACACCCCATGGACAGACGCAAATGGGTTTTTCCCATCAGTTTCGTCAGAATAAAACTGTTTTGTGGTTTCTTGTTATAAACTCTTTACAGAAGCTAATTACTGCTGGCACAGAGTTAACCACCAGTTGTATAAGTGAAATTTTGCTCAGCTTTGTATCCTGTGCTGCATTCACAGTATGGTAAAAGGAATGTGCTGCCCAGCTGTGTGTACTATTCGGCAAATGTTCTGCTAATGCAAGATCAATCTATTTGCTCATCAGGTATAAGTTAATAGTCCTCTTTTAAAATAAATGTCTTAGTTTCAGCTGGGATGGAATTGTTCTCTTTGGAGTGTCTGGTGTTTTGCCATGTTTTGGTTCTAGGAGAACAATGTTGACAACACACCGATGTTGATAGTTGCTGCTAAGCAGTGCTGTACAGAGCCAAGGCCATTGTCAGCAAAGGGCCTAAGGAGCTGGGAAGCAATAGAACCAGGACAGCTGACTTAAACCTGCCAGAGGGATATTCCATACTGTATGACATCATGCTGAAGGAGTTTTGAAGGCAGTGGGTGTTCATCTTGCTCTCTTCCGCTCGCTGAGGAGCTAGCTGGGCATCGGCCAGGGGGTGCTGAGTAATTGCTTGTGCATCACTTGTTATATATATTCATATATATATATCTATAGTCATAACTATAACCCTTTTCCTTTTCTCTATCTCAGTAAATAGTTTTATCTTAACCATAAATTCTACTTTTTTTTTTTTTTTTTTCCCAATTCTCTCACCTATACCACTGGGAAGGGAATAGAGTGGGCAAACACTCTGTGGTGCTCAGCCACCTGCTGGGTAAACCACAACAGTAAACAGGGAATAAATCCCAGTGTCCTTGTCAACATTTCCTCTCTAAACAAACTAGATTCTTAGGTTCAAGGCTACAAGCAAATGGCAGCTGAGCCTGCAAATGGTTTTACATGTTTACTTGAGTATTTTATGCGCTTTGTTTCAGCGGCATACATGTGGTATGGAAAACTCTCTACAAAGACTGATTTCTATTTTACCTGCTAAGTGTTAAGCAAATATTTTTGCTGTTAGGATGAACAAGATGACTCCTTCCTATTTCTTCCAGCCTATTTTCTAGGCTAAAAGATGTTAGATCTTGTATCTGTCATCAACAATAGATCTTTCTTTTCATATTCTTGGCAGCATGACTGTCAGTTGCTGAAAGTGAGACCTGGCTTCTGTTTCAGCAAGATCTCAGTGTTTTCAAAAGCTGCAATAAAAATGCAAATGATCTGACAGTTTCCTCTTTGACCAACAGGAATATAACAAGTACATATCTGCACTCTATCCTTAAATCCAAGAAATCTTTATACTGAAGTTGAGTGAAGTTGAGTCAAAGTGAATCTCAGTGAGACATCCATGTATGGAGGATTCATTTTATGAGATTCCAAGTTATATTGCCAACTGTTGTCTCCCCAGAGTCTTGAACATTAGGAAAATCTGTTCTAAATCTAAAATAATGATTTAAGAATCCACAAAATCCACAGACCCTTGTGTAGTATCCTCACTAACTGACAGATCCTGCCTCCTTGTAGAGCACAAGCTCTTTGTGTTTAGAGCTCTGTTATTTTGTGAGGCAAAGTGATATCTGTTAATGTAACCCATGTTTTAGATGTGTGAGAGGCTGGTGTAAGAGGTCATAATCCCAGTCGGTATCAGACACAACATCTATACTAATTTGAACAGAAGAGTCTGATTTATGTTAGCGGAGTATTTGGCCCACAACAGGCACAGCGTGTTCTGTTCTTCTGTCTGTTTGGGGTTTAGGAAGATGAAGGTGTCTCATATCCAAAAAAACACATGCCAAGGAAAAACAACAAGCAGCTGCTCTGAGATGTGTCTGGCTTGTCGGGGTACTTCATATTCACTCTTGTTGGTAAGGCGTATTTTATTCTACTAGGGCTTTGGCTTCTGTACAATGTGCTAATCCCAAGACTGCTAATGAAAACCATTATAAGACTGTAAATTCTGGAGGTTGGGAAGATGTCTGTGACGAATAAGCACAAGAAACCATAAGCTGTGTGATTTTTAATGCTTCCCTTTTCTAACTAGAGCTGCTGGCAATGCAGGGGCTGTTCTACATAGCTGAGATTACTACTGTCAGTATCAAGAAGAGATGCCTTCAATACTTCACTTTCCATGCTCCTCCTGAGAGTACAGATGTACTTGCCCCACTTCCTTAAAGCCCACTAAGGATGTAGCTCTGCAGAATGATCCTCCTTCCAATGTCTGCTGTCACATTTGTTCAAAATTCATAGGCAACTTCCTGTCCTACCTTTGATACTTTTGTCATACAGGAAAGTTCTGGAACGTCTGTCTCTATTCCCAGTGGATCGGGAAAATATGTATCTGTACATAGCACTTGTATGAACTAATAACATACTGCAAGTCGAAGCACTTTTGGAAAGTTTTAATCACCATCCAGGAGCACAAAGAATGTCAAATGTTTACAGCTCCTTAATAGCCTAATAACTCGTCAGCGATAAGAAGCAGACTACCAAGCCTGTTCTCAGTGGAGCTTTTCGGGGTAAAGTTACTCATCTCATAGTTGTCTGATACTCTCCATCGAGTTGAATGTCCAAACGTGGAAATGAACAAAAATGGTTGCTTTTGGCAGTAAATGGCATCATTTAATTGTTCGCTTGTTAATTTCTAGTGAGCTCAGGAAGGAAGGCAGAGAGAAAGAAGGATAAATACTATGAAAGGTGTGAATTTCTGCAATATTCAGCTAGTTCTGCTGAGTCCATTTTACATGCACTAGAACCAAGTCAACTGCTTCTATCATCAGTGGACATGAGTCAGAGCTCCTGTTGATAAACTGAAGCTTTTCATTTTTATCATTGAAATGCTATCTTTCCTTGCTTTTTTCACCTTCGGGAAAGCTGTTACCCAGTTCTGGGAGCCATTTGAGGAAGTCAAGATTAAGTAACAAGCAGCAACAGGAGATGTATGACACTGCACTAAGAAATATCATCTCTGATTAACAGAAGGTTCCGTAAATGTTACCCATAGCAGAAGGACCATTGGATGCTTCCCTGTCTGAAGTTCCTTTCTGGACACTTTCCCCATTCAATTAGTGTTTGCAAGAGCAAGGAAGTGAAGAAGAGGAAGGAAAGAGGCAATGAGCAAACATCTAACAAGGAAGGGGGCAGATTGAGGTACTAGAGGTATCCCTAAAGTTTATGCAACTGGCCTATGTTCAATGCCCAAAGAAGGCATAAAGGCAGCTTTCCTGTTAGACAAAAGCCACAAGAAGGAAAGCAGAAGTGCAGCCATTTTGGTTACAGGAAATCAGTAAGGGCCAACCAACGCCCTGCCCAGGCAGCACAGGCCCTGCCCTTTCCCTCACCTACCATATCCTATGTCTTCATCAGTCATACAGCAGTTCTGGGTGTTGTTCAGCATCAGCTAATGACGGGTATCTGTGTCCCAAGTGAAGCAATCTGAGGACCCATTCCTCTTAAGTGACTTACCCTGAGGCCTGAGGGCAATTCCAGAGACCAGTTTTTCAGCCTATTAAGACTGTTATTTTTGTTAAATGAGAGTCTAATAAGGCAGTAACTTCACTTCAAACAAAAAGATAGAAAGGGGTAGACTCCTTTCTGCCCATAGCCAAGAGCAGTAGAAGAGAAAACACTGCCTAGCTAGGGAAGCTGAAGATTTAGACTGTCTGATATCCAGCTGCCTACCATCAGCAGGCACCTTATACCTCACCAGAGGAATCTCTTGTGTATGAGGAGAAGTTTCAGGTGATGTCTTTGCACACAGCAGCTGGACCCCAAGACCTTCTTGCATATTAATCACTTCTTCATGCAGTCCCCTGAGTGAGAAAAGCCTTTCCAACTCTACATGTTCAAGCTGTGTATGTGTACTCAATTTGTGGTAACTGCTGCAACCATACTTTTGCCTCAAAATTACTTTATGCACTATTGCATTTTTGTCCAAGATATATGAGCTTTCCAAGTGCTACGAATATCAGGTCCAAAGTCAATTTTTCCTGCCGCATTTGTCACCATAAGTTTCAAATGGAGCTGGGAATAAACCTGGAGAACCACTGTCAAGACAAATGATGTAAAAGCTCCTTTGGCTTCTCAGATGCTTTCTTCATTTAATTCTGTAGAATACAGCAATTCATTGAAGTTCTTTCTGCATTTAATTGCTAGTGACATAGGTGGTGTTTTAGTTTCTGGACCTGAAAAACAATCCCAATTTTTTACAGAGAATGGAGTATTATGTTTTGCTTGAGTTCCCTACTCTGTGTCAGGGAATCCATTGAAGCTGAAGGGCTGTGGTTTGAACTTACATGTAGTTTAGAGTTTTAGGGGAAATAAAGAGATAATTCTTGCATTCTGCTAGAACACAGGCCATCTTTATCTCACAGTAAAGTCCATAGGGCTGAGCTTTCACACTGGCAGTGCTCAGCATCTCACACAGTTAAATTGTCACAGGTGATTGTAGTCAGACACTGGAAAATATCCTCCAATGCACGTAGGCATGTATTTAAATTATTTGCACGTATTATAATGGTGTTAAGAGTCCCAGCTGTTGAACAGAACTCTGTTGTGCGTGATGGTTCTGTAAGCATGTGCTTTGTTTTTGCACTGGGAAGATAAGTGGGGTTTTCAAATGTGTCAGCCCTAACACTGCCATTCAACTGAGTCAAAAGTACTGGCTGAGTGGGTGGATTTTTACAGAACGCCTGGCTAATTTTTAGACCATTAGTAACATGTAGTTGAGGAAGATAAGGTAATGAACAGCATGATCCAGTCTCATGCTGCAGAGTGCAAAGAGTTCAGCTGCTAGAGTTAAGAAAGAATTATTTTCCACACTAACCATCCATTGCTCAATAGCAGAGGTGCTTGAGTGAGGGGATGTCGGAGCTGCTGGGTGTGGAGTCGCAGCAGGAGGCTGCATCAGTCTTGCTGTGGTTTATTGCTGACTGGCATAGAAAAGACATTTTTCTTGTGTTTCAGAAGTATGCACTATATAACTAGTTCTGGGATGGAAGCCTTCCCCTACAGTTCCTGAAAAGTCCACAAAGAGCATTAAGAGAGAAGCAGCCACCTGGGAACAATACGGCTGGATCACAAGCCCATTCTTACCTCTCTGTGCTGAGAATGGGCTGAGAACGTTTTCCATGATGACTTTGCAGAGGTGTTAGGAAACATCTTAAATGTTTGTGAGCACTCAGCTGAGAAGGAAAAAAGATTATCAAAAAGTGATTGTTCAATATTTGGATGAGCGAGCATCAATAGCAGGGCTTAACAGAAAGGACTGTTTCATCACTGTGGTTTGGGAGGATCGCTGTCATCCCTTAAAATAAGTGATCTAACTTCAGCCTTAGTGAGCGTAACACACAGAGTTACTGGGTTTTTGTATGATCACAAAGCTGTTAGGGCTCCCAAGAAAGTAGAGAAATGCCCTTTCTTTTCTGTACGAGCCTTACTGCTTCTCTTCTTAATCTGTGTGTATATGACTGGAGGTAGGGGCTGTCACGCAGAACTGGAAAGATGTTTTTCCAGACAGGAAAGATGCCGTGCTGTACCTCAGCTTTAATTTCACTGTAAAAAAGAATAAAATAAAATGGGGATACTTTTACAACTTTTGTATGTAACACTATGCAAATCCTAGACTTCCTTACTGTTTTTTATATGCTGTATACATCAGCTAATATTCCTGTTTACAGGGAGTATATACATAAGTGTTTAGACACCTATATGTACTGTTATAGCACAAATTTTCTTGAAGTTAGATTATAGCATAGCTCAGGTAATTAAACAGTGATCTCTATACAAATTAAAAGGGTTGGTGCATACCTTTAATATAGAAGTACAATCAGCAATTTATGTGCATACTAGCTGCATAAAAGCATGCATACATTTCTGAAAAACTTAGGCCTGCATTTTGTATGCGCTAGTGCTGTTTGCACATGCAAATATGAGGCTTACTCACACAGATGCTGCCTTTGAAGCACTACCACTGACGAATTGCTATGTAAATTTGCCTACACTCCAAGAGTCATAGATTCGCAAATGGTTTGGGAAACACTACTTGAAAATTAAGGCTCTTCTTCCCATTTCCTGTTAGCCCTGCCAGATCTGAACAATGCACAATACACAACTGAATAGATGCATTTCCTTTTTCTTCTTCCCAGATTGTGCTGGAGTTTCACTGGAGCGTCTCAGTGCTCCAAGCTACGGCAGTCACTGTGACCAGGCAAGCTGCATGTTCAATTCATTTGTAGCTCATTTGCTATTCATTGTAACTTAAATACTGGACATACTGAAGGTAAACCGCTTATGTGACCAGTTCACTGCACATACTGTTTGGTAGATGAAAAGCGTGCTGTATTGGAAGGAATGATCCGTTCATTATGTGTTTGAGCATATTTTGTATTTCCCCATCCTGCCTTGCTTGTGATAATGTGAATGCCTGCAAGCACACTGACAATTCTTTTTTCATCACAATCAGGATCCTGGCCAGAAGTGATGTCAAGGATCAGTGCAATGAGAACAGCAAGTTTCTGTAATAGGGAATTACTGAATAACAAATGGTGTACGTGCAGCATCAGCAGAGGGACATCAGAAGTATTAAGAAACTGCTTTGTTTTTGAAAGCCTGGACTCAGAATCAGCTGGGAAAGCAACACAATTACAAGTGACTACTTACAAAGTAGGTCAGCTGAATGCAAAAGTGAAAGCACATGTACATTGCATTCCCACATCTGAGGGGAAGGAATGTCAGCCTGCAAGTGCAGAAAGCCCCACACCTCATGTGTGACTCGTGTTTTGTGGTGAGCGGCACCCTGTGCCCGTACGTGGACACAGACAGGCAGCAGGCAAGTGTCCGTACAGGCATGAGCATGCAGCTGGTGGAGCTGGCGCGTGTCTGGGAGAGATTAATGGTTGTGTGTGCGTGTTCACATTCTCAGGAATTCCACTGACTTTGCCATGCTGAGATTTGGGTGTAGCACTGCCATGGAAAGGTCTCGGCCAGCAATGCTGCAGCAGCTGCACAGCTCCCACCTGGCTGGCAGCAGGGCCTCCGTTGTCCCTGCAGCTCCATGCCCGGATATGGGGCTCTGTGCCAGGGCCAAGTTTTGTGCAGCCTCTGCCCCTTGCAACAACGCGGCTCAATCTGGCCTGTGGCCCCAGCCAGGCCCTAGGTGTCGCGTTACAGGGAGTTGCTTTTCGTGCTGCTTTAATTACGTGATGCAGTTTCAGTTACCAACACACTTAATTGCACTGACAGTAAGCAGTCTCTCCACTCACAGTCATGTGCTCCTGCTTCCAAGAAGCCGAGCATTGCTGGGCTGAGGGAAATCCCCCAGCCAGGCTGGCTCGGCATGCCCCGCAATGACCCGCAGCCGAGGGGGGGAAGGTGGGGGGGGCGGGTAAGGAGCTCCAGGCTGCTGCGGGCGGAGCTCCGGGCTAAAGCAGGAAAAAAAGTGTGTCTTTCCTCCCTGTGGCTGAGTAAAAATGATTAGTTCATACAGAGTCATTAATTTGTATGAAACCTATGTGTGAATGTTAAATGGCTCACTATTCCTCTGCGGTGTGGAGGCTGTTCCGGGATATAAGTGTTGTAGTGCAAATTAATTTAACCCACTTCCAAAGTGGATTCCCAATAAGCATCCATGCAGGAAATTTATTAAGAATAGCTTTTGTCTCTGGGAATAAAAAAAAAAAAAAAGCCTCGAGTGCCACAGTTCTTTGGATGTCAGAATACTGCAGCCAAATGGGACTAAGATACTTACCATTTACCTACCTGTCATTGCTTTCAAAAAGTCACACCAAGTCTAAAGGCTTTCCTCGTATTAAACCAGAGAAATAGATCACCGTATCTTAAACTTCTTCTAGACAGCTTAATGCATTATTAATAATTCCTGTGGGGGTATTAATTATAATTGTTTCTAAGAGTATGGCAACATGAATGTGTTACTGTGGGGTAAGGTAAGGTGCAAACTTGCTGCATATCATCTCTGCTTTGGTTTGCCTTGTATGCTTACTTTCACCCTGCAGGAAGCATGAAGCTACCCCAGGATGAAAGAGGAAGTCTCTAACTTGAGGCATCTCAGTCAGCACCATGTAGAACAGTAATTTTTTTATTTCTCCTTAATGTCTTGAGTATGTTACTAATGCTCATACAAAGATCTCATGTGCAAGTGCTGTCAAATTCTGGCTATGATAGCATCCCATAGCAAAGTGTTCCTCCAGTTAAGCAAAAAGAGCTGCTGAAGCAGATGATGAATGAAGAGTTCAAACATCAGAGCCAAGAGGGGCTAGTCTGTGAGTAATGGTCTGTCACTGGCTTCTGATCATGAGCTGTATCAAAGCTGTGTAGCTTTGGCTCAGGACAAACTGAAGATGACAGACAATGCCATATAAATAAGCCTTCCCTGTTGCTCCTGTTGATTCATTGCAGTCTGACCTAGATCAACTGGGCCCCAAAATTGCTAGTGCTCTATTGCCATTTATTGGTAAGGATAGCAGAGTTTGTGACCTCCCTCTCACTTTTCTGAAGGATGGCAAAAGGGAAGGTGCTCGGACCCAGGAGGTACTGCTGCTCATAGCCTACTCTGGAGTACCAGCAGCGGTGAGACACGATGAGTCTATGATGAGCAGCATGGGCTGATGCTCTCGTGTGCATGATTGCTTTATGTGCAGACCAGAGCAGTGTCATATTGTCCTCAGGATTTAGCCACTTCTTAGATTTTTGGTTTGGACAGCATAATATTTTGTGATTGATTGCCTCAGAAAGGGCCTAACATTAGAAATTGAGCTGGATGTGATATCCAGCTTTATTGGACCAACTGTCATGGCTGACATTTCCTCTTTATCCCTCCTCCTTCTGCTACAAGTTTGCTTCTCACTTATGTTGGGAGGCTCAAAGGAAAGCCAGAGGTGTCAGCGCGCTTGATCACTGACTCACTTCCTACGAGCATATAGGAGGAATATATATACATATATAATATGGCTGAAGGAATATATATATATATATAAATCTATATTTATACATATACTTATATATGTACATAGGGCTGAAGTGCAATTGCGCATACAGGACTAGTCTTAAGCTAGCTAGCTCATGTTGCACCTGCTGGAAATCGCAGGAGCCTTGCTCAGTGACATGGGAATACTTTCCAGCTGTATTTTTTGTGCCTATTCAGCTGAGCATAGCAGTAGCAGTGTTGACAGACACACCTTGCTTTTTTCCCCCTCCTTTTTATGTACCTGAAGCAAGTAGGGGCAGTAACATTGAGATGAGCATGCCTGTTTCTCTTAATTGGATGTACAGTCTCCTCTAGGTAAGCTGTTTTCTTTCTCCTTAGGGAAATTCTTCCTGCTCCTGCTCTAGGCAGAACCTTTTCCCTTGGCAGATGGGAGCAAGCTATAGCACATCTCTAACCTCCCTATCTCTTTCCTTTGATTTGAGATTCAAACCAGCATGGACGCTAAAGTCAGAAAGACTCTGATGGCCAAATTTTTGTCACTAGTCCCCCCTCATCATTGCCTGACATTATTATCTGTATGCCTTTGGAAAGAATCACCTGGCAGAGTCATGGTCATACAGAAAGTGCATGAACCTCATAGAAGGATTTGCTGATCCACCTTTTACCCCATGGTCAGACTTGGGCTACTCCTCTTTCTGTATTTTCACCAGAGAAAAAAGAAAAAAGGAAACCATTAGGTCAGCAGCTTAAAAAATCAAGGAAGGAAAAGGCTTCTCAGCAAAAGCAGGCCTCCAGCAAATGAAAAGGAGAAGGAAGAGCAATGGTACGCAGCCTGTGACTTCATGAGTGCTGCCATACATGATCCAAGCTTCTTGGCTGAAACTGTGCATTGCAGTGGCTGAGGACAGTTCAGAGTGACGAAGGCACCCTGTTGTTTCTCCACGCTCTGCTGTTGGTAAGGATCTGTTGAAAAATCTTTTTCTTTTGCTCATATCTGCTCCTTTGTGCATGGCACTAGTTGTCAGGACAGCCATGGCCTGCCTCCTTTTTCCTCTTTCCCATCCATTCACATGTCTGAAAGCAGAGATGAAGCAACACTGATTTGAATTTAATCTGCTTCCAATACTAAGGCCTAGGCCTTCTTACACTTCTGCTTGTTTTCTTCAGCCTCTCGTAAGCATTACTCCCATTCTTTGGGACACCTTGGAGGAAGAACGTCCTTCTTCCTCCAAGGACATTTTGTATTCTTGGAACTGAAGCCCATCTCATTGCTGCTCTGCAATGAGTCCCCCTCCACACTATCTAACTTGAACTCTGAATGGTACTCCATGACAGATTCTTCCTTCTCCATCCCTATGTGCCTGTAGAGTTTCATTGCCCATCTGGATTTAATCCCTCAATTCTCCCCATAGCTCTCCACAATCCATTTTGCATTGAAGGTCCCAGCCTGAGGCCTTTTCACTTCTTTGTTTGCTCTGAGGTGAAGCCTTGGTCCCTCCCCTTGCAGGCAGTCTTGGCTTCAGGCAGACCAGCAGCGCAGAGAGCTGCTGGCCCAATTTATCTAAGCAGCTTCTCCCTCCTGACCAGTTGTTCTGCTCCTGGGACACAAGTACAGGGCTCCCTCGTTCTCCTTCCTGCTGTCTTGTCAGAAAACCAGCCTAAAACTCACATGGGCCATGTGCCAACACATAACTCTGCTCAAACATGGAAACTCTTGGTACTGCCTTTTTAACTTGTTTTTCAGGTAGTTCCTATCCTTTACACACTGATATTTTTCAGACCGGTGTTCAAGCAGCTCATCGGGTCTCAACCTCAGCCTCTGAACTTCACAAATTCATGTGCCTAATTTTTGTGGATTAGAGTAGGAGAGAACAGAATTTTGAAAAGGACCTGAGGTGTTCTATGCCAGTGAATTCCCTGTGAACTCTTTCACATGTGCAAAACATCGCTTCCAGAGTTTGGGCACAGAAATGTTATACTTTCCCCATGAGCAATTAAGCTTGGATCTCCCCGTGACATGAACTGTGAATTCTAAAACAGGCTGACATAGCTTCATGTCCTAAGGCAAGCCAGGGTTATCAGTTAATGCTAACAGATGGTTTTTGCAAAGGATATAAATTCTTCTGTTTTCCAGTTTGAAATCAACCTGTAGCAAGTTGGAAAAGTGTTTCATGTGGAAGATCTTCTGCCAGTGAAAAGAATCACGTCAGCCTCTAGAGTGCAGTGTGACACACCATGGTTAACATGTGCCCTTCTGTAAAGAATGAAAAGCCCAGGTGTAGGCAGTGGCTGGGCTCATCCATGCCAGCCTCCATCTTTGGCCTCATGTCCCATGCGCTGAGTTCTGTGGCAGCTTGAGTGCTTGCTGGAGCATGGCTTGGTGCAGCACATCCCTTCAAAATATTCTGTTGCAGAATGGCAAATCGTTTGCTCATCTGAGCCAGACAGCCTAGATCAGAGGCACGTGGATATGTGAATCACTGCAATCTGACCTTACATCCAGTGATAATGCTAGTTTCAGTTCTGATTATAGGTCTGGATAAGCCTTGAAACGTCTACCCAGTAGTTGTTTGGTCTCCTCCCCAGAAAAATGCATTTGCTTGTTGGTTCACTAAATCAATGATTGCTTTGGGAATAATGCACAGTAGAAAGAAAATCAGGTGTGCCGTCAGTTAAAAAATGGAGTATTTCAGTGAGGTGAAAAATAGTCCCACAGAAATATCTGTGTATGTGGAAGAATTCTGAACAACCAGACAAAACAAAGCGGAGAGACCCTGGAATTCTCTTGTGATCAAAGAGAACAAACTCCATCATTTAAGCTGTTTTTGTAACTGTAGGACTTTATCAACAAACATATTGCTGGAAGGGCTGGCTGATTGGGTTGTGCAGATGTGTAACATCTGTGCACATTTGGCCTCTGGAGAGTATCTTAGTGATGGTTCATTCCAAAAATTTTATTGGGTTTCTAGCTTTTCTCTTGAAAAACTTTTCTCCCACTAAAGGAAGAATGCTTTACCCAACGTCATTTTTGGTGAGAGTGTTTTCTGGTTCAGATGCTGTAGACCAAGGGAGGCAGGCTAACAGAATTGGAGTTCAGTTTTCCATAAAGAGTGGATCCCCAAAGCTATTGGTGACAGTTGCCCTCAGCACACTGTTGTGGGCACTGCTGGTTAATTCATAGTGCAGAGGGAGCACAGCTCCCAGCCTACTGCTTCAGGATAACATTTTTTGGCCTGTAAAGAGGTAGAGAGTCTCGGTCACAAAATGAATAACACTCAGCAATGAGCACTGTGATGTATTTTGAACTGCACTGGTGTTGGTTAGGTTTCCATCCCAGTGTGCAGAGCTCAGTCATTTGTCCAGTAATACTTGCTGTTAGGAATAGGAACCAGAGTTCAATCTCACATAAGAACTGCTAGGTAACACTTATGAAAAAGAAACATATTCCCTTCTGGAATGTTATTGAATTTTGAGATCTTAGGAAGTGGTAATTTTTATTTTTAAGTTGGACAAGGAATTTCCTTTTAGCTCCTTTTCAGCCCTCTCCTGAGTATGAAGTCTAATTTAAGAGCAGCAAGAATATTAACTGGAATTTATCTTTTCCTCTCTTTTCCTTCTCTAGATTTTATCTTACTTGAGCGAATCAAACCCTAAATTAGGCTGATAAGCATTTATCAACTGCTGGAGCCTTTTTGTTTCTTGTTAGTTCTATTCACAGCACATGATTTCTTGTAACCCATCTCCCTGCACTTCTTTTTGCAGTACGCAGCTTAGACACAGGTATCCTGGGAGCAGGAAGCCTGCAGTCTGGGGTGGGAGTATGTACAGCGTCTCCTGAGCAGCCCAGCCTTCTTGCTGCTGCCCATAACTCTGCAGGCTGGCAAAGCTCTACTACCCTGAAATCAGCTCAGCTCTGCAAGCTGGTGAATGGCATGGGTTGATTCAAGGTTGGCCTTATGTATTTTGTTTGCTGATGGATGAGCACTTTGTCCCCTTTGAAAAGCTGACCGCTTCAAAATCCAGCCTCTCCAGTACCTGATTGCACCACAAGTCCTGAAAAGTTCAGGGACATCAATACACATCTTGAAAGAAAGAATGTTTCCAGATGTAATTTTGAGCTGGATTGTTTTTCTACTGTCTCCTGCAATTCAGGAGTGTGTACCAGTGAATGCAACTCCAGAGACATCCTGACTGTGTTACTGTATTTGCACAGTACTCAGTTTGCACAATGAGGTTTCATACCTGTTTGTCACCACTACTGCACTATAAATGTTAAACAATAATTGTAATTCATAACATCACCATTAAGTAAGCTACAGATTACATTGGTTTGGCCTTTCTAGTTTGGATTTGGGATGTTTTTGTGGGTTTTTTTTGTTTGTTTGTTTTCTTTTTTTTTAATGTCAATTAAAACAGTTTCTGTATTTAATATCTTTCCTGTTTAGCTGGCTTCCAGCCAAGGCCTCTTTGCACTGTAGGTAAGACAGACTCACTGTTGCAAAGGCATCCTGCTGTACTCACCATGGAGAGTGGGCTCGTCTCTCCCTCTGAAAGTGGGACTTTTATCATACAGTGTATGGTAAGAGATCCCGTTTTAAATGCCATGTGAGATTCTGGGAATCCTCTCCATGGTCCCAGAATACTTTTAGAACTGTTTATCTAAGCTCCCTAGTGGCATGCCAAACCACCAGGTGTTCCTGTATGCCTGGGGCCCTGCTTGTTCTGGAAGGCTTCCTTGTTTTTTGTTTGTATAGTTATCATGGTCTGGACAGTGGGATCAGTGTGCCTCTCCCAGTGCTATCTGCATGTTCCCACTGACCTGAGAGGATCTTTTCATGCTTCCAAGACCACTGATGTTAGGATTATTATATCACATTTCAGTGTCCACTTCTGAGGACTGCAGTGGATGTTTGCCAGAGCTGTGCACTGGCTTTTTAAGCTGCCATAAATACTGTCAGTGGGCATTGCTTGCTTCCATTCAGCCCCATTCCTCCTCAGGCAGGTGGGACCTTAGCTGGGAATTTATAAACAAGTTTTGTTCAATCTTATGCAGCAGCCACCATACTGCTGCTGTGTGAAAATGAGCTTACTGCCGTGAAAACTGGGGTGGAATTCCATAGCCTTGTGTTATGCAGAAGGTCAAACTAGATGTCCATCACATCCAGGAAAACATAAACAGAGACCATGCAAAAATCAGCAGAGAATGACTAGAGGAGACATGGTCATGTGGGACTGCCCAAATTGGTGTGCCTGGTCTGGGAACTTAAGGTTAGGTTTCTTATATAGACAGAAATACATTTATTTTTAATTGCCTTCTAGAAGGTAATTCTTCCTCTCCCTAAGTGCTTAAAGAAACAGACAAACAAAAAACAAAAACAAAGAAACCACCAACCCTGAAGTATGCAACAGAAGAGTCCAGTTCTGTCTACATCAGTAAAGTCATTCTTCAGCTCCCACATGAAGGTAGCTCTGTGGTGATCTCCTTCTCAGATTGTTCTCATACCAAATTGTTACCAGATAGAAACCAAATGAACTATGAGCACAGGAAGCAAAAATAGCACCTCTTTGAGTGCCCAACCATCACCCCCATTTTTGTCCGTTAGGAAGCAATTATCTGCATAACTGTTCTGTGCAGGTGCCTATCACACGTAATAGATGTAAGCTGCTGCTTGGTACCTGGCCTCGTGGTGGTTTTACTCAGTGCTGTCTGCTCCTTTGTATTTACATAGAACTACTTTGTGCATTTGCAGATTGCTCTCCCTTTTCAAACAGAAAGCAATGGCTGGATCAAAACTAAGCATTGTTCAAGAGTGGCTGATGACTCTGTGGTTTGTTGTTTCGTTTTCTTTGCAAAGTCAAAGACATAGTGATATGTTTGGAGGTGAAAGTCTTAGTGTCTTTCACAAGGCTGAGCTGGAGAGGAACTGGAATTGTTGGTCTGGGTCAGAAGTTTTTTTTTTGTTTGTTTGTTTGTTTGTTTGTTTGCTTTTTGCCTCATCAAATACATGCTGGAAATTGATCATTTCTCCGCATGAAAGGTCACATTGCCTTCCATTAATATATTGTGTTCTTCAGAATCTGCCTGTCTAAATGGAACCACCTGGATTTGTATTTAATCAGGATTTCTGTTTCTGACGTGGTTTCACAGGAGTGCTGAATTGCTGTAAACTTCAGAGAGGTGTTGCTGACCCTGGCTTTATCTGGGATGTGGGTGACCTGGGCAGGTGGATTTGGCATGCAGGACACTGAGAGTTAATCTGAGTTGCGGTGTGGATTTTGAATCAAGCAGGCTCTCGTTAGGGTTTGATACCTGGCAAGTTGGCAGAAGGACAATGCTGGTTGTCACTAACAAATCCTTCCTGCTTCACTGAGGTGAGAGGCCTTCACTGAGTTACTCATCACAGTTTTTTATGGTAACAGACAGTGTGAAAATCTTAATAAGGGATTGTTTGTTACAGACAACTCTAAGTGCCAGTGAAATGTTGTAAAATGTCTGATACTTCCCATGAGCTCTACACCTTCAAGGTCGTTTACTTACAAATATCATAGACATTGTAGATTAATGCTGGTACAAATAGGCTTACGAACGAAACCCCCCATTTTTACAGACTTCTGTATGCTCAGTAACAGCTAAATGATGCAAACAGACATTCAAAATAGAGTGCAGTTATTACTTAACACGATACAAAACACTCATCAGAAAATTTTTAAATGGTAGTAATCAAAGGTGTAGGATTGGTTTCAGTCTAGGAAAAAAAATAATTAAGAAGGTGTTAAGAAAACTTTTGATTGACCCATCCCCATTCTTCTCCATTTTCAGTTTGTGAAAGTCACCGACATTTTTTTCAAGTACGTACCAGGGAAGTTTTTGAAGTCTCAAAAACATTCAGAGGAAAGGGAAAGCATTTTCTTCTGATCTCAGCTTGGATGCTTGGGGGAGTATGACATTTTCTACAAAACTGAGAAGAAACAGGTAGCGTTTTCATTGCCTGCCAGGCAGGTTTGAAAACCTGCCTGATTTCCTTCCCGCCCAATTCCTCGGGATCCTGCTGACGGACGAATGGGGAGCTGAGAGCCAGAACCCATTTCCACGGCTCTTCAACCTCAGGGCTGTCCCCAGTCCTTTCTGGAGGTCTTGCAGAGGTGGCTGATGTAGCTCTGTACGGGATGATTCCAGGCTAAGGCTTCCAGACTAACAGGTCTGCAACAACCTGTGGGGCTCTCCAGGATCTCTGGTCCTGCAGCAGCAGCCCAGGCCCTTTGGCCTCATGAACCGTGGGGTTCCCTGAGGGCTCACAGCTCTGGAGGGCTCAGGTTCTCACCTCTTGTCCTCAGCCAGGCAGCCGTTCCCCCAGAGGGCAGGTATGCAGACTCTCCGGCTGCTCCATGGGAGATTATTCAGGCTTTTTGGTTTGGTTTCATTTTGTTTTACTCCACTGGAGAGTGAAAATAGCAAGATAAAATCCAGAGTTTCTTTTCTGACAAGGAAATCAATCAACCATTTCAGCTTTAAGTTCAAGCAACTTGTTTTGTTTTTTGTTCAGGAATGTGAATTTGTCCAATATTTTGCAGTGATTTCACAAAAGTAGCTTTTATTGAAATGAGGCCAATGGAGGAATATTCTTTCGGGTGTAACTAGGAGTGTTCTGTGAGAAATACTAATCCTTTTGGAAGCTGTGAATCCTGGATCAAGCTGGGAACAGATCCTTCCCATCTTTGAACACCTGTCCTAAGCGGCTATGCTGAGTCAAGCCTGAGGCCGGTCAGACTTGCAGTATTCAAACTATATTTGCTGGTTCATGTGTAATATAGCATCATCAGAGCAATGTTACAATAAACCTGGTCCCAGAGCAGTGTAAATCCTTAATTTCAGGCCTGTTAAATTTCAAATTTGATAAAGTTATCTAACGGAGAGCCCAGCGTGTCAGGACTTCTTCCTGTCTTTGTTGTGCCTTTATTTGGTCAACAGAAGTAGGCAGCACATCGTGATCTCCTGCCCAGCTCCCAGCCTGCTGGAGATCCCCTGGTGGCTGTCAGATGTCAGCCTGTGCCATCTCCACTGAGTGAACACGGTTTGGCCATATGCTCAGGAGTATGTCCAAGACCAAGTTAGCTCCCATTGTCCAAGCAGTTTGTATCAGCTACTGAATCAAGCTGGGGTGAAAGGTGAAGCCTGAAGATAAAATTTCCATGTATCTCTACCAGTGAATCACAAAGCCCATATGGAATATGGCTTGCATTCAAAAGGTTGACAACATTAACCTCACAGAGCTCTCAGGAACTGGGAGCTGAGTGCTTTAGCCTTTACTAAACAAATACTTGTAATGATTTGAGCCTTAACGGGAAAGTCCAGTGGGGGCTGTTGAACTCTGGAATTCGCTGCAGGGGGGCACAAGAGAGATTAGAGGCCAGGGCTAATCAAAGAAAATCTGCTTTACGTTGTACTTCTGCTTGCACGGCCCCCAGTTCATATCTGTGACTCCCTTCTGCCTTACAGGGAGCTGCTGTGTGTGTGGACTGACCCTTGCTTTGCTGAGTTTTCCTACTGAGATCTTCCAGGACTCCCTCTGTGTCTCAGGATGCAAATTCACATCTTTTTTTTTTCAGTAGCCACTTCTCTCCCCTCAGCTGATTACTCCAGTTCTTGCACTGTTCCCGTTTTGAATCAGCACACCTTTTTCTGTGGTTATGGGGTAAACTGAACTGTCAGCTGAAGGGAAGTTTTCAGCTGTTCTGGTCTACCAGCACAGTGGTGAGCACGAAGTGTGGTGCTGCCCATGCAACCAAACATGAAACCAAACCATGCAACCAAACATGAAACAGCCTCCATGGTTACAACTGAAAATGCTGCGATGCCAGCAAACTGCTAACAGCAAAAGCATTGGCTAGTTCTTCATTTTCCTTGCAGGTAGTGGAAGATAAACCTGTGCCTTCAGGTTCTGCAGGACCTCTAGCTCTTCAAACCAGTAGAATCATAGAGCCATAGAATCCTTAGAGTTGGAAGGGAACTCTGGGGACCATCTAGTCCAACTCCCCTGCAATGCACAGGAATTCAGTATTGTATTTTACAACCAACAGTCTTTTGTTTTCAGGAACATTTACAAAATTAAGAGGAATTGCAACTTTCTACTTACAGTAGGTCCAGACAGTTAAAAAAAAAAGCCTCCAAACTGAAATGTGAGTGATCAGTTGGTTCAGGGTTTTTTTTTCCAAGCTTTATTCCAACTCAGCTCTTACTAAGGTCTCAAGTTAGCATTACGAGCCATTGGGGCCTTTCACTTGTGTGATCATTGCAGGTAGGACTGTAGCCATGTGCAGTATCACTGCGCACAGCTGTTTGTTCCCACATCACTGGCAGGACTGATTGTGGCACTGCTGCAAGTCCACTTTGAGCAAAATCACCTGCCTTACTTTGTGATAGCTGGAGGCAACTTGGATGACCTTGTACTCAGGCAGCTGAGACAGAAGCACACTGTTCTGCTAATTCATCTTCCCTTGAAGCACTATGAAGCAATAACTATCAGAAACAAAGTGGTAAGATGCAGTCAGAGTGAAGTAATACCTCAAATATCTTCCTCTGTTCCTGCAGTGCTCCTCAAACAGTGCTCACAAATGGCTTTGAAAATGCTTAACCTTGTGCTGTGCACCCATGGTTATTGTCCTCGCTGATCAGGTGTAGTATTTAGATGGATGGGCCTGAGCATCATAGCACAACTACACATCAAACTGTCTTTTGATTGCATTCACATCCCCGTCGGAACATGTCTTTTAAAAGGCAGCTTTCTGCAGTTTCATACTTCAGCTACCAGCTAAACTCCTTATCAGTGTGATTCTATCAACAGGAAACTGGTAAGAAAAAAAGAAGGACCCAACTCATACACCCTGATGTTATCTAATCTCCATCCAATCTGCTTTCTGCTTGGGGACACATTCAACAGACTGCAGCAACTGTATATCAGAAGGTCAAAGAATATAGGCAGAGGACAACAGTGCAAATAACCAGTTGGGACTCAAAGAATCCAAAGTTAAAGCATATTTTTAAAGCTGCTTAATAATCAAAATATCTCACTGTGCAAATCTTGTGGCGATAGCTCCATTATTTCTCACTCATTGAACATTTGTCACTGTATCAGAGATGTAACAAGAGAGGATTATTAGCACAGGAAGAAAGATGGATGTAGGTCTTAAGCCATGTTACTGTACTTTGTAGATAGAGAAAAAAGTTGATTTCACTGATTGTAGAACAGACTTTTCCAGACTGCTGAAGCCAGTGATCCTGGGGAGCTCAGTTATTACAGTTGCTGATATAAGACTGAAAAAAAAAAAGAAAAAAAAAGAGAAAAGAGTGAGAAAATGATGCATCTGTACAGCTGCTGAATCATTACTATTTGTAATTAGAGTAGACTGCTATCAACACCTGGAAAATGCCATAGAACTATTTTGATCAGAATAGATTCAGGCTACCTCTGGTGTTGCTTTTCAGGTGAGGTTGTGCTCACCAGAGACTGAGCACCAGCTGTGAGAGCTGAAACAAGGTGCTTACATCATCTGCAGGCCTGGCCAAAAGGAAAACTGGTGGAGCGGATCATCACCTCCTCCTGCCCTCCAGAAAGAGGTGCAATCGGAGTAAAGGAATACCACATGCCTCCTCACCATCTGAAACAGATGGCACAACAGTGTTGTCATCCCATCCCACTGACCCCAGTGTTGCCTAAAGCCTCTGCAATCCGATTATTGGTTTTAATCTGATTGTATTACTGCATTAAGCATATTATTTAAAGACAGGTATGGTTAAGTGGAATATGTGTGAGGCTTGAAAATTAGGTGCTTTAATGAAAGTGAACATGGGTTCACACCAACAATCCACAGATGAGGAGAGTGTGGAGCAAAATGGGAAGACAGAAAAAGGGAGTTTAGAATCAACATATTGTTAGCACTTTTACAGATGATTATTGAATTAAATGAATTAACTCATTCTTGGTTCTGGTCCCCTTTTCTTGGAACTGGTAGGGATATCCTCGTAACAAAAGAGACTAGGGCCAGATGTGACTCAGTTTGGCTGTGTAAGTGATCCTGCTGCTTTCAAGGTATGAGTAACTTTAGGAGGAGTAGGTTTTAATTGCAGAAAGACCTGGGAAGATTTATTCAGGAAAAGCAGTAATTGGAAGCATTTCCTTAATCAATCTAGGAGTTTAGCAGACTTCACCATGTTACTGTGGAAGTGGAATCACACACTCTGAAAAACTTTCTTATGCGTGGGAAGACTGTGGGTTTTTTTCTTCTTTTTTTTTTTTTTTCTGGTTGAGGCAATTCTTATAAGGAAATAGTTATTTCAGCAAAATGTGCCATTAATACCTGTTTTATAAGAGGGAGAGATTTTCACAGACATTAAAGACTGGTCTGGTGCAAGGATTAGAAGATTCTGCACTCTACATCATTGCAGTGCTGCTGCTTTCTACCCTGCAGCTATCATAGTCATCATCTGAGAACAAAGTGGAAATAACTTCATACTTAGTTTGTCTGCTCTTCTCAGGGAAGATCTGTACACAGAGAATGGGTGCTTTTTTTTCTTACATGAGGTCTATGGGCTGAACTCATCTGATGATGGACTTTTAGTAGTCCTCGTATAATTTGGATGGGAGATCATCTGGAAATCTTGGGCGTAGCAGATACAGGCCAAGAAATTGCGACTGAATATTTGGCTGTACATCGTGAATAGAATTCCGACTTGTTGCTGAGTTGGGGAATAGGAATGAAATTTGTGCATCTTACAAGATGCAGCAAAAAAATAAAGATGGTTTGAAAATGTGCTGCTATTCCATACCCAATAAATGGAGCAGTACTTGAGGGGTTTGGCCATTCCTGTCTCTTGGTCACTGATATTTGAATGACCTTGAACAAATCATTCTTGACCTTTTTTGTGTCATTCTTTCTGACTGGCAAATGCAGATGATGCACCTTTGAGAAGTTCTCTAAGCTCTGCAAGTACTAGAGTACAGGCATTCTGGGTGTGCATGTGCATAATGTACGTAATTGTGTAATGGGTGCTAAAGCAGTGCTTATAGAAGAAAAAGGCTAAGTTTTAGATTTATTGTATGTGTATTTATAGAAATGTGGCCTTTTGTTTTATCCTACTATTTCTTTAATTGCATAATTGTTTTCCCATTCCTGTCTCTCTTTTTTTTTTTTTTTTTTTTTTTTTTTTTTTTTTTTTTTACATCCAAAACTCCACAGGCTTGTTGCAGAAATGTTTGAGTTTATGCTGGTTACATTTAAGTTTTGCAATCACTGAAACCTATGAAAAGTATCCTCTTTGTCTGCTGTTGCATTTGGCAGGCAGCATTCAACCTGTGTTACTGGTGTCATCTCACTGGCCTGGCTGGCTGTGTGTTCGCATCCCTTCAAGTGGTTAGGTTAGTGGTTCTTTTGTGTCTATAATTTAGCTATGGGAAACAGATCTTCCTAGCAGTGTGGTACTAGAAAAATCCCTAGAACTGTTTCATGTTTTGTTTTGTTTCATTTTTTTCCCACTCACTCAGTATTACAAAAGGTTCATGTTAAATTACAGAATGCTAGCAAATGCTGTGTTATGATCACATATGCACAGCAGTGCCAATGTATGTTTCTCATAGCTTGTGAGTGACATGGGTGGCAGCCAGCTCTGATACCCTGCTCTGCCCACTTGGGCTCTCACTGCTGTTCTCCCTGCTAGTGCAGCCATTGCCTTCGCTAAAGCAGCTCAGGGAGGACATGAGGAGGGAGGAGGAGAATTCAGAAAGGGGCTGTTTGTGTCACTTTAAAGTTCTATAGGTAAAGCAAGGGTAGCTCTCACTGCATTTGCGTAAAGGTGCCTTTGTCAGCATAGGTTACCAAGGTAATGGAGCCTGGTTTTTGAAGAGCATCTGCTCTCATTCAACAATGCTTATGGGTTTGGATATGAGTCTTCATGTGAAGATAGGTGTACAAGTGTGAAAATGCATAATGTGTAAATAAAGTCTTTTTGACTAACACAGCAAGCTGTGTTTAACGCATCCTTGCTTACTCTTACCCGCTCCTTGCAGCCCGTTACACTCCCTGCAGTCAGAGCAGGCTGGTTTCACAGGCACCAGCAGCTGGTTGTGAGAAGCAGCAGCTGGAGCTGAATGTGGGGAGCTTTCATTTCCTCAAGCAGCTGTAGAGACACAGGGCCAGCTGAGGTGAAGGGAAAGGCAAAAGAAAATTGGATGCAAAACCATCACACGGCAATATTAAGTAGGGCTTTTGAAGTTAGCTCCACATGAGGCTGTGTCCTCTTCCGGAAACTTTTCTAGCTCTGCTGTTACCCAGAGCCCATGTAAGAGGGAATTTGGAAACATAGACCTCCTTCTCAAGAGCCTTCTGGAGAGAGATGTGTTGTGGTGGTTGGAACCTCAGCAAAAAGCTGTGGTTATGTAAACAAGGCATCCTGTCCCCTGCATTTGAAAGAGAGTATTTATGAAAGGAATGCGCTGAAAAACCCACCGAAGTCGAAGGGACATGTAGAGCCGCCTACATCCTCCATACTACTTACACTCAGTCACTGCGAAAAAAAATAAACAAGATGGGGCTGGCTCTGCCAAGATGGCTGTGGAGGCTCATTCACAGAGCCTGGTGTCCTGCCTGGAAACAAAGTGAATGGGCGTGGTATGAAAAATGAAACATTGGTATGGAGAGAGGTGTGCAAATGCAGGGCTAAGAGAATGGAGGATTGTCAGCAGAGCATGCACACATCACTGCTGAAAAGCACATCACGGGCAAGTGACTCTGCAGCTGTTGGTGCCCAAGCTGTGCTTGTACAAGGGCTTGAGTGTGACTGCCTGCAGACATGTGCCCATTGAGGGGAAGGGCTGCAGGACAGACTTGCCATCTCAGCCCTGGGGACACCTGGCCACATCATTTGATTTCTGTTGACTGCTGTAGGCTCATGGCGCTGCCTTGAGCAAGCCATGGGTGTGTACTGGGTCCACGTAAGCACGTGTGTGAGCATGTATGTGCGTTTCTGAGCACGCCGCGTGTCTAAACTTGTATGTGAATGTATTTATACAGTTGCATGCATAAACACGTGTGATGCATGTGTTTGTGTGCAGATACTCTGAATAAAAGCGGATGTAACTGTACATCTGTAGACTCTGTAAGTTAGTGTTTGTTAGAAGCTGAGCATTATGCATCCGAGTGCACAGGAAGCTGGTTTTGTGCATGTGCTTTGCCACCTCTGGATGGGGCTTTCCCATTACAAGGAATACTGTTTCATTTTCTACAGACCAGTAGCAAAATAATAAGAATGACTGAAAAGCATATGCAGATTTGAGCTCCCGATTGGAGCAGGACAACCACAGCTGTCTAATGCAACAGCAAGATTTTGCCTCAGTTTGTTGAAACTTTACCTGCATTTACATCAAGCTCTTTGCAAGGATTGAAGATGCCAGTTTTGATTCCACCCACACTGAGATTCTTTAATCTGCTTTATGAACATCATGTCCTTTGAATACAGTTATGTCTCAGGTGTTAAGACTGTACCTTTTCTGAAGCATTATGATCAGTTTATTCAATTTTATTGACTTAACGTCAGAGTTCCAGTAGCAGCCTAAGAGCTGAATGCAACAGGAAGCTCACTGCCAACAGACAAGAAGGTGTTTGGTCAGAGTGCCCCTTAATCTTGTTTCTGGCAAATGGGATGTGTATATGGGAAGTTCCCAGACTCCATACACGAGGTTGTTGAGCTCTGGAAGGCTCAGGGACGGTAGAATTCGATCTAAACAGGCTGATTGTTCACCTCACTCAGTGATAGGACTGATTGCCTAGCTGGGATGCTTGAATTTACTTCCCCCTCTTGTTTTAGTTGATCGTTCCCTATATCCTATTATTTTAATGTCTCTAAGAATCTTGTATTACAACAACTTATTTTTAAAGAAAAACAGTTCTCCTTGCCTGCAAAAACTCTCCTTCCTTTCAGACAATACTCTGTATTTATTTATCAAATTCTGCTCTTAACTGTGCTTTGCTGTGTACTACACTGGCCAGTTATGTCCTGGCCACGTCCAATAGATGCTGTGCTCAGCATTTCTAGGGTTGGTTGCTCTTGTAGGCTGACATTGCCTTGTTGTGGGTACACAGTGGTATTTTCTGTTCACAAATGTGGTGCTACAGTATGATGTTTCCTTACAATGTTTGATTTCAACAGTGGTACCATCTAGGGCCAGTGCAGGTAACAGTGTCCACATTTTGCACTGCTTAGCCTGGCCTGCTTTGTAGCTGGGCTTGTGCACTGGATGTTGAGAATCCAGGCTCGCAATGCAATGATAGCCTGTCTGATCTGGCAGTTTCTCCTTGGAGCCGGGAGTTCTATTGGAGAAATTCAGCACAGAACTGCTGAGTTTGTCTGTATTGTGCTATATCGTCTGTGAGTATCCAGTGCCACTTTGTATCTGATTGCCGATCTAAATGGTTTGGGACTTCCCGGAAATAGCTGGAATTTCTCTGCCAGGAGGGATTTTTTTTCCCTTCATTTTCCCAACTATAAAATTAAATAAATCTTCAAAATAATTAGTTTATTGCCAAGGACTGTGATGAACTATGTTCATTACTTAATTGGCTTTAGATTCCAATGAATGTGTAACAAATTAGCTTCAGTTCAAGGAATTCATCGTTCTGCAGGCAAATTGAAAAACTGCAGACAGGTCCTAATGGCCAGGCAGTAATTTGATGTGTCTTTCTTCTGTGTCATTTAAGTGCACAGCATTGTGGTTCCATGTGGTTTGATTATTAAAGCAAGTCAAAATAATGTTTGATAATTTTACCTGACAATTTGCTCAAACAGAACCTGATTCTGGGAATAAAAAGCAATTCAAAAGCACAACCGTATGCATAAAATGTATATGTAGCCTATTGCACAATTTGCATGCACAATTACCCTGATGGCAAATGCAATTACACACCATGTATCTAAGGCTGCGTGCACAAATTGGCAAGAGCTATTCAGCTCAGGTAGTGTGGTAGATTTATTTGGCATGAGAAGACTTCAAGGCTGAAGTGTCAGTCTGTGAGCACAAGGAGCACACCGTCCTGTAGGATCTTTGTCCTCGCTTCCTCCAGAAGTGAGAGCTGCAGTCTCCGTGGCCTGTTCAGACACTGACCCTCTTCCTGAAAGCAGTGATGATTTTTGACCTTGACGAGATGCTCGCCTATCCCTGTGGAGCACACAGCTCTCTGTGGATATGATCTGGCAACCTGTGATACCATCTGAGTGCTCCTCTGCAGGCTGTGTCCCTCACCAGCGGAAATGACCCAGATCTCTGCTGATCCTTGCTGTGTGCCCTGGTAGTGTTACTGAAGCAGACTGTGTGGTTTCACATTCTTTTCTTTCGGGGCCCTGTTGTTCTCTGGGGTCTGTTACCCTGGCTTAGTCAGGACATTTTCTTCCTTTGACCAGAAAAGCCTTGTTAACAACCTGTAACTGCTGCCAGCTGACAGTGGTTGGATACTGACAGTCCATGTTTCACAATAGGTCAGAGCCATATTGCCAGCGCTCAGCACTTTCAGTTTAAGGCCACATTTTCAAAGCAGCCCACATCTCATCCTAAAACTTGTCTAACTGTCAAAATGGCCAGTGCCTTGCAGCTCTTTCTGGGCTGCTGGATTTTTCAGACAGCTTAGCAACTTGGAAAACTGAACACCTCAAAGGCCCTCAAAATATTAAATATGTACTGCCTTTATTCCAGAAGATAAGCATACTGTTTTCAACAATACCCAGTGTATTCCTCTACTAGGCAGAACTCACAGACTATGGAGTATCTCCCTCCTAGATAGATTACATTAGTACTTTCAGGCTTTTACCTCAGGAAAATGCGTCTTCCCTTGCTTATTCCATCTGTTTGCAGGTGGACAGAGCTCATTAATATCCTTGGAGATTCCATGAATGAAATGTTTTGCAATATATCAAGGTGTGGATATGTCTCAATAAACTTTAAGATGATATTTATGGATTTTCAGACTTTCTCATGTATTCATCATGAATTATAGTGGCTTTGGACATTAAATTTGTGTGTTCTTGACCTCATGTAAACCTTAGTCTAGTGTTGCCTGCCAGGAATTAAATCCAGAGAGCTCCGAAGAGCTGCAGTCTCTGAACATTGCCCAGTCTGGTCAGCAGCAAAAAGGTCTTCTCTGACTAATAATTCCAGCAAGTTCTGTTTTCACTGTGCTTGTCTGTAAGTATAAGTTACCAATACTGACACTAGTACTAATATATTGATGTGCCCAAATAATACAAGCTGCAGCTGAGATTCTGTTCCTGTAACCCGAAGTTATGTTATCATTGGGAATGGAAGCCACTACTATCATATCTCAAATTCAAGCTGAATCTGCATCTTGAATCAAAGCTATACAGATCTCCAAATCTAGCATAAATGTGGTGCATATGGGTGTCCACAAAACTATTTATTAACTCTGCCTAGCACATGCTAACAGAAAGCAGACCAGACTGCAACTGAAGCTTCACTCTGTGGGTCAAACTGAAGGTCAGCAGCAAGTCAGTAGCAAGGGGAATTCCTGTGGAAATGGCTTCTGTTCCTGCAGCATATTGAAGTAAAGAATAAACATTATTATTGACCAGCCATGTCTTGCTAAGTTAGAACTCACTGACTGTTAGTGGCTGATTTCAAAGGGAAGTCACCTAAATTAGTGATGAGTGGATAACAAAGCTTTTGGAGGGTTGAAATATTGCAGTGGGTTAAGCTGTGTGTTCTTTTGCTGCTGTGGCTGAAAGGAGATAGAGGGAAGCCAGAAAGTCGTTTTGCTCAATGAGAGACCACTGAAATTATTTTTCTGGCTTGTGCAATGGATCTGATTTGCCTGTCACTTATGAAAGCTTTGTAGATACACAACCTCAGCTGAGCTGCTTGATTTACTTCAGTGCAAGTGAGAAGAAAATTCAAGATATCACTTCTGTGAGCAGTGAGCGAGCAGGAGCACGTGCGTTTGTCTCCATGTTGGCCTTGTTCCTTTCACTCAGCCCCTCTTTTGTTAAGCTGTCACTCACTGAGCATCTTCTATCAGTAAATATCTTCTACATGTGAAATAAACTTAATTTAAAAATGCCTCTTTGCACAGGGATACAGTGGGAAGCAAATCTTCCCATCTATGAAATGACCTAAAGCAGCCAGGCCTGGTGGTGGACTTATGGGAATGAGGAAGGAAATTGCAAGGCTGCAGCTCCCCTCCTCTGTTGAACTTGAGTTCCCTTGTGATGGAAGAGCGTCTGGTTGATTATGCAACACTCCCTACCAACGCACAACTATATATACCCTGCTGAGACCTCTTCTGTATGCTAATAGCCATGCTCTTACTGTATATGCCTCACTTGGTCATCCTTCCCTGTTCACCATTTGTCTCAATACCTCAGAAATGCAGAAACATCACATGAAAAAATTGCCTTCAGTCTCTGTAGGGCGGCAATGTAAGAATCAGCATGCAAACCCAGCAGACACAGGCATGCTGTGCAGGTGACACTATCTGTCCTAAGGGAAAGGTTTGTCATTCGTTTTTCTGCATGGTGAGTCATGGAGCAGCATTCCAGCTGACAGTAGCAAAAGAAGCCAAGAGGGCAAGAACATGGGAGAACAGTAGTCAACTCCTACCTTAGCTGCAATGACCCGTGGCTGGGAATACATAGGGAAAAAAAGACACCTTTTTGATGATCTCCCTGCTCAGCATTATAAATCAGTAACTGATTTGATTTTGTTGTAGCATAAGTAGAAGGATGTTTTCCTCTTCTTGCTGTCCCAAGGAATTCACTCCAAGTTCTAAATGTCAGGATCTGTCTTTATTTTCTTGCTGGAAGCTCACGCTTATTTCTAGATCTGAAGGGAAGTGTTTTGCCATCCTAACAAACTTCTCAGAATTCCCAGAAGGGTGCTGAATTCCCACTGAGTTGAAACTAACATCTTTTATGCTTTCTGCATAAAAATCATAGAAGACACCAATGCCGGCACGAGTAGCAGTGTGGTTATCATGGCAGCCATTTGAGATGAGACTGAGGCAGGTGCTGAGCTCTGCTCTCCCCTGGCCCTTGTGACTGCCTGACTGCTGGAATGCAGGCTAGTCAGGGGCTGCTCTTCCTAATCCATTTGGAGTCTGTCAAGCTTTTCTTCAGAAACACCTTCCTGAAAAATGTGTACAAAAATGTATCAATAGAGATCTCTTGCTTCTGTTCAAAAATCCTTTTCATTGAAATGAAAAGTAAATGATAGAGCTGTCAATGCAGCATGCACCAGGTGAAAGCTTCCCCTCAGCTGTTTTTTGGCTTTGCATGGATAGCCAGCAGCAGAAGGGCAGGAGCTGCAGTGAGATCAGCAGCTCTGGCTGGGAGTGCCCATGGGGGACAAACTGCTGGGTAGAATAGGTCTGTTTTTCTCAGAAATATTTTCTTTCTTTGTAATTCTAATGCTGTAGATTTTTTGGTAGAGAGCATGAGGAGTTGTAACCCTGATAAAGACAGTTACACTGCCAGGACTCCTCAGTGCAAATACAGCCCAGCTGATAGAGGCTGACCTCGTGGTGGGCATGAGTTTCTGGCATGGGAGACTGGCTTAGCTGTAATAGTGAAGTAACAGACCCAGTTAGTCAGTGTCTGAATCATACACAGATGGGTTTGTTTACCATATAAACAACAAGGTGGCTTTGCTTGTTCTTTTAGTCAGAGAAGGGGCACTATGTAAATTGTATCATTTACCACTGTTTGACTATATATCAGTTTCTCACTTTCAAAGGCTGTCCAAGTAGTTTATTTACCATAAATCTATCCTTGGACTGAAGCTGAGATGCTCAGATAGCATAATGATAGGCACCTTAGAAATGCTAAGGCAGAGATAAAGAAAGCACCATCAGATTGAGTGAATTTAGAAGAACTGCCTGGCCCCCTCACAAATACCCGGGGTAAACAATAGTGATCTTTGTGCTTGGGCTGTAGGCGTGTTGTCAAGGTAAATGAGACCTGGCAGAGGGCCCTATTGTCTCTTTCCCACAACTCATTAAGATTTACTTGTTTTATCATCAATGAGTATAATAACCAGAGCTCCGATTGTGCCACAGGGACATCCCAGTGCCAATGATTCATGACACAGAGGTTGCGTTAGTCATCGGAAGGGGCTTCACAAAGGTTTCCTCTTAGTCTTGCAGGAGGTGGGAATGAAGTTTTTAGGGTGGACTGCTCAGCAGGGAGCACGAGGCTGGTGTTGCACTTGGGTGAAGTCCCTAGCATACTTTTTCAATGTCACCCCCTTTCATTTATCCACCAGCGACACCCTTTCTTAATGTGCAGCATCAACACCCACACACGGAGGGTGAGTTGCAATAGAGCTGGAGGCTACTATACTTCAGAGCCTTTGCCAGCAAGGATTGCAGCACGTAATGAATCAGCTGGATTATGCTTACCTGTAACAGCTCTGCCAAAAACTCTGACCTGATTTCCTCTCCCCCCACTCTTATAACATTGTCAGGAGCCAAACGGGGCCTAGATGCAATACAGTGCCACTAGCTAAGTTGCCAACCCACAAAATTTTGCAATAATACACCTTTGTCATTCAGTAGCATCTATTATAAAACAGTTCACAGTTATTGTTAAAGATCTCGGTGCATCAGTGGAGCAGATAGATGTTATTCCTCAAGCTACCGAAAAACCAAACGAGATACGGAAAGTTGAACAAGATCTGAAAGCAATTCAGTAGTAAAAACAAGACCACAACAGGTTGCTGTTCTGCACTAGCTATCTTTGAACACATGCCTGGTAATTCCTAGGTGCAGGTGCAGTATGTGAGATCTCAGTGCTCAACAAAGTGAGCTGCTGCACAGCTGACTTTGTGTGGAGACAGGGAAAGATCCGTGTGGCACAGATAGAGTGGTGCAGAGTTCCTCAGTAAGGGGAGTTGGAATATAGTAGTCCCAACACTTCTACTTGAGCTCAGCTCAGTTCAAGCTGCCCAAATCAGAAGAGGAACAGGGTATTTGGATGGAGACTGGGGACCTGTTCTGTGGGGGACCTTCCAATCTGTTGACTCCTTGGGGTTTTGCAATCTCCATGATGCATCATGTACTCTTTTCACTGTCTTCTCATCCACAGAGTGTGTTTGTGTGTGAAAACACAGGAAGAGTTATTTACTGAGTCACGCTGCAATCTGCTGAGTACATCAGGCTGGTGTGCCGGGTTGGTTAAATTATTCTCATGATAAAGGTAACAACAGAAAAACAGCCAGAAAAATAAGGGATGAGGAGTGGGAGAACAAATGTCTGGCTGGTAAGTGGTGCGTGTGGCCCAGCTGGCTCTTGGCTATGGGGTGAGGATACCTGGGTTGGACCTAAGCTGATGACAATCTGTCTCAGTCCATCTCACTTCGTAACCTGAGTCACTGTGAACCCCAGCAAGGTCTAACAGGGTTCCATCTGAGCTGCACAAGTCAGCTCCAAAAGTGGTACGAGATAGAGCAAGACTAAAAACAGTATGTGAGAAGGGCAGTGAGGCAGCAGAAGGACAGCAGCAGGAGGAAGGCCAGGCTACATCCCGATGACCCAATTGGCAGATGGGCCCACGCACAGCTGGCTGCCCTGGGCCCAGCCACGTGAGTGTTTCTAACTCTGAGCCTCCCAGACACCATCGCTTAGAGTTAGGCCATGTGCCTTGAATTTGGCCTTGTTATTCTTGCCCAATTGTAATTTGAATTGATATCCTGAAGTAAAGAAAACTAAAATCCCAGCCACTTCTGTAATCTGGGGCAACATCCTGGTTGACTTAGTGAGGCAGAAGTCAATTGATGCTGAAAGAGTTGCACTTGCTAATGCCAACAAAGCCAACAAAGCCATTTGTTTTATTAGTCTGCATGGGCTTGATCTAACTCTTGCTAAAGTCAAGGAGTGAATGTAAAGCTTGTCCTGACAGTCAGCCTTATCACATTCAGGAGAAACAGTGCTCTTGATGTTTGTTGCCAAGGTTTAATTGTGTTCAAGTTAATGTCAGAGTTGAGCTTAAGCTGTGCTTGACTAACAGCTATTGCTATGGCAGGAATCATAAACCAAGGGGAACTAGCTTATAAATTAGCCATTTTGTCTGGATCATCTATTTTGTGTACTGCAAATGGGAAAAAACAAATGTTGCACCATTCTGCTGACATGTAACAGTGTGCAGCAGGACTGTGATCAGATGTCCCCTTCACAGAAAGTGTTGGCTTGTTAGCAGCGAGAAGCTGTTGGGGCTGTGCTGTGGCAATGCAGTTAGGAAAAAGGGCTCCTTCGGTGACTGCCAAGAGGTGGGAAGAGATAGGAAAATAGAGCAGGCTGCGAGGGACTGCACATAAGAGACGGGTGAATGTTGAAAAATTAAGATGTGAGTCATAAACATATGTGTGCATGGGTATGAACAAATTTCCTAGAGACAGTAGAGCTCAGCTGGGGTCTGGACTGGGAGCCTGGAGGGAAAGGGTGAGAAGTATGAGCGCTGCTGCAGTTTTGGGGTAGACAGTGAGATGTGAACCTTTACAATGGGTGTCCAGGGAGGCTTCCCCATTGCCCTATAGGTTCTGTGATGAGAATTGCTACAGAGTTCAACAGTAATCAGAACATTATAATTGTGTCCCTGAATAATATATAAGGTGTGTCCTTACTATTTTCTTGGTTTTATGCCAGGTCTAGGAGAGATCAGATGAAACGTTTAAAAAATGTCTGCTCGATATTGTGACCAAACTGTGAGAAAACATTAGGATGTTGGAACACAGAGCACTGGAGGGAATGAAAACAGCAACACTTCTGAGTAATGTTTCCTCCACTGTAAATATATTTTGGTTTTGTTTTGTCAGTTTTGTTATTGCTGGTGGTGGTGGTGGTGGTTCATTGGTTTTTATGAGTTATGAATCTAGTTACAAGGACAGCTTCTGTCTTAGTGTCTTCAGCTGGTAAAAACCAGCCACGGATTCCTCTCTGGTGCATAGACACAAAAAGGACCTAAAATGCTCCTTATCTTTCTTTAGTTTTGGTGCAGTTGTTGTTCAAACCAATGCTAGGTGTATACAGGGGATCTTGCTGCTGGGCCTTGTGGGTGAGTCTGTCCAGAGGCTGAATAAGCCTACCTGACACCCTAGCACTACCTGAAGTGTCTATATTGGAATAAGCAGAGATTTTTTTTTCATTAGAGATTATCATTAATTACAACTATTACTCTTTCATTTCAAAGTACAGCTTGGGAATTGCAACATTTTCCACTGCTCCTTTGGCTCAGTATCTCATGGCATTTCATATTTCACTGGGAAATGCTGTCAGGAGGGAACAGAAGGGACCATGCAGGCAAGCAGAGGCTTTGATCTCAGTCAAAAGAGTATTTATGAGCCACAGATTCCCCAGCAGTCAACTGTGCATAGGTACCGTGCACCTTATGTTCCTTTGTTCCTATTTACTTTCAAGTATTAGAGCGTTCCACTACCTCGGTTTAGCTGAATGGTACCTTTCAAACAAGACCTGTGTTAATGGTAGGAGCAGCAGCCTGGAGGAGTTCTGACCGTGTTTCTGCAGGTGTTTGCACAGCTCTGGCTCACAGAGGCAGTGCTGCTGACCTGCAGTGGACAGCAATCCCCTGTAGCACTTGTAGAGCTCAGCATGCGTCACAAGTGGCAGTCCCACCTCCGGACCACAGCTCGTTCATGGACCACACCCACAACATCTTGTTCCCCCAAATCCCCTGCTTGTGAATTGAGGGATTGGATATTTGAATGTGAGCTGAGGTGCAGCTGAAGGAGCACACTGTACTTGATGCTGACTGCCCAGCTGCTCATTGCTGTGTCCCAAGCCCTTCCCCAGCACCCGGCTGCACTTGAAAAGAATTGAGAGGGGAAATTGCTGTGAAAGGGCTGCACCTTCTCCGTTTTTCCCCAGGAATCCAGTTCAGAATGTCCAGCCTGTTGAATGCCTGAGCTCTTCAGGCAAGAAACATGTATTATCTAGTTTGCATTTTATGACAGCATATGAATGTTTTGTTATAACAACAACAACAACAATAATAATTAGGGCTGTGAGAGCCCTGGAGAGCTGGAAAGGAACCAAGCCCTACAGGTTCTCTCGGATGTTCAAGTTTGACGAGACTAAACCGTCCAAGTTTAACCCCATCGCTGGTGCCCTCTCTCACCCTACTGGCTGCCATCAGAACGGGACATCTGCTCCGTCCTCCCAGTGTCAGCTGGGACCAGGACAGCCTGGGGCCTCATGAGGGAGGAACCCACAGCCATTGAGGATGGGAGTGAAACTCACTGAACTTTCGTGAATGTGGGCTGAGGGTCGTGAATCATCAGCTCTGCAGCTGAGGCCAGGCCCTAGTGGGTTTGACAGCCTGCACCGAGAGCCCTACTGATCTGGGATTGCGTCACTGCCCTGTGTCCTTAGGGTGCACTGAGGTCTCTGGGTGAAAGTCACCCTTTTGTGGGACTGTGAAGGCACTAAAACTGAATATCTGTTAGGCAGTTCTGTAGCTGGTAGAAGCCATCATTCTCTGAAATCTCCTCCTCATGTCTTTCATTGGATGTTCAGTCTGGGCAGCAGCAGGATCTAGAGCTGATACTGAAGTAAGAAAACAATTATTTTTCCTCATGCTCTACGCAGAAGGCATATGTGGGTGTAGAAGGAAGAGATGTTGCTGATGCACCAAAGGGTCTGCACCAATCACACTGGGACACTGCACTGACCTGAGGCTTCACACCATCCCCCAGGGAGGCCCTCACACTAGGAGCGTGGAGCAGGGGTCCGGGATGTCCTCCTCACCTCTAATCCCAATTCCCACAGTGTTGTCTCAGCTAATTGCTGCCTCAGTTTTCCTCACTTGTAAAATGTGGGGGTAATAACTGTGCATACCTCACAGAGGGCTGTGATGATTCGTTAATTAAACGATGTTTGGGAAGTGCTTTGAAGATGAAAAGCTCTATATAAATGCTGGGTGTTACTAGTGCTTAGTGAGTACCTTCACAGCCACAAGCAGGGTGTGCCTGCAGGAAGCAGGGCCATCGGCTGAGCCTCATGGCTAAGTGCCTTTTAAATGCGATCTGTAAATGTACTGGAGGTCAGCTTCCCTCATTCCCCCCAAGGGATGAGCTCCCACCTCAAAGGAGATGGGGTTTTTCTTTGCCTTCTCCACGCCTGGAAAGCACAGAAGAGATTTGGGAGTGATGAGGAAAGAACTGTACCCATGGTGGTGATGCTAGGAGTTCAGACATCACAAGCAACACGTTTAAACTAATCAGGTCCAAAAATCTATATGCTCAATTAGCAGTATTGTCCTAACAGGTACCAGAGCTCTTGGGATGTGAGGTTAGCAGAAAAGCAGCTCTCACAAGTCCAGTTTACCAGGAAAATGTGAGTTTTTCTGTGTTTAATTGCCAGGGTTGCACACACATGCATTGTCACTGTAGAGACAATGGCACCACAGACATGCAGGTGACCGCTCATGTAGATGGGTCTCTTGACTATCGGTGCAGTCATACCAACTACATGCATGCTTTGGGTATAGGAAGGCAAATCTGTACTTGCTCCTTTATACACGTTTGAATGAAAACATAGGTGCTGATTTCCTCTTCTTCCCAGTGTCCCTGGAAAATCAAGTATTTAATATTCACCTGACTAGGTAGAAATAAGAGAAAAGGGATTTTAGTTTAGTTTAATTGTTCTTAATGACAGCCTGCTACATTTGACAGATTCTTCTTGAGAAGCCTCAAGACAAGCAACTTCTGTCAGGTGTACCATGCATTTTTCTGTCTTTAGCAAGATGCACTGAAGCTTCATTTTCTGAATTGGGCAGGGATGTTGCTTCTTTCACAACTCTCACCAGGTTTGTCAGGGAAGAACATACCTGCAATAATGTATGACCCAGTGCAGATGTCCAGATGGAACTAGTGGCAGAAACTGATAAGGCAAAAGCAGTGCTTAGAAGCTTTAGCAAAATTTGATTATAGAAAGTCAACAACTTAAGACCAAACTTTGAAGCAGATTCAAATGCTCCTGTATAAAAGATTGAGGCAAAAGCAGGAAATCCTTCTGAAATAGATCTGTAAATCACTTCAAAAGCAAATGCTAGTTGTTAAATGTACTGATAACACTAAAATCATCAGACATTTCACTGGTTCTTTATATTCTAAAATTATATAGAAAAGAAGATGTAAATAACTGAATCGTAGCTAAGCAGGGCTTATCTATGGTGTCAGGAATACTCCTGAAGGGAACATGCGTAAAGAACTACAGAAATGTCTTGTGGATGTTGCCAGGGGATGATACCATCCTGGCTTTGCAAGCACCAAGACCTGTAGGGAGCAGCTGGCGATCAACAGGCTCTGCTCTGAGCAGGAAGCTTTATTTCCTTCATCCTGGAATGTCCTTCTGGTTTGTCCTTATTATAAAGCATATCAGGTAGCTTGGCCATGCGCTGTAACTGAGCACTGGCCTGGGACACAAGAGTGCTGCCACTGGCAGGTTGGGATACTTTAAATCTGTGCCTCAGCCTACCCATTGATTAAGACGATAACTTTCCCAAAGTGCTCTGGTGATTAATTATTAACATTAGTGAAATGCTTTGAAGATACAGAGTGCTACATGCTCGCTAAAGATATTCATTACCTTGGACCCATGATTACATTCTTATGTTTACATAATGAAGCAGTCGCAGAAGAGGTGCATAGATGGTCTCTCCTGGCCAACAAATTCTCCTATTCAGCTATCTCTGGCATCATTACTATCTAAATCAAATCAAATCCTTTTCTCCCATTGGGAACCTGCTCTTGGAGCAGGCAGAATCCATGTGCTCTGTGTGATGCTCTCGGGATGGCAAGCAGCCACAGCACTTTTGATAATTTTAGTCCCTGCCCAGCCCATGAAACTCACCTCACCCAGAACTTGTTTCAACTTCTCCAGCTGTTCTTGGCATGCGCTGAGATTTCATAAAGTTGATGCCATCAACTCCCACACATATGGCAAGAGAGAGTGAGAGAGAAAACCCACACATGGTAACTAATATATAGGGAGAAGAGATATTTGCATGGGAGAGCACAAACATGAGGCTTTTCTAACTGTCTCTGATGGCTTTTGACTGTTAATGCTAAGATGTAAAGGGGTATTCAGATTAGGATGACTCAGACAGAGCCTTTTCCTGTGCACAGCTCCAGGAAGATGCATGCTACTCTGAGCAGGGCTGCTCCATTGATTTTTATGGATGTCAGCTGAGTAGTTCTTACTGTGGTCCCACAGGGCATAAGCAATGTCATTGCTTGGACCCTGCTAGTCTGGGCAGTCAGCGCAGTGGCATGTTGCAGTCTACCATATGTAGTCTACCATAGTGGCATGTTGCAACTGCTTGCTGCCAGGCTGGTGAGGAGTGTAGAAGGTGACACATGTCTCAGCCATCAGAGAAGTCTAGATTCAGAATGCAGCCTACTATTTGAGTTACTTCTGCTAGATATTTTACAGTACAATAGTTGTATTGTCCTTATGAATACTTCTTCCTTTTCTTTTGGAGGCAAGTGCATAATTTTTCAGGAATTTTCTGCCTCTGAGACTTGTCCATCTATAATTCATTACCAAGATGATGCCTAGTTATGTGATAGATCCTTTTAATTTAATCATTTCACATCAGTTTCACTACAAAAAAAATTGCAACTGCATGCAAGGGAGAGTTTGAACACAAACACACAGTGCAGGCAATGACACACTTTTCCATACTCACATTAAGATCTGGGCAGATTTCCAGAGGAATCTGCATTTGTCTCCTACAGCCACAGCTTCAGGAGGAGCGTGGTTTGTTCAGCTCTGAGCAGTCAGGCAACAGGTTTGTTTAGGGTTTGGATAGCTAGCTGTTGTCCTCAGGATAAGAGAAAAACAGAAATAACGCCAAGCCTCAATGCAAAATGCAGCTTCTTCCTCTGTAGTGTGAGTAGGCACTGGACACATATCAAGACTCACTGCTTCTGTGTTAATGAGGCACTTGGCCATGTTCTTCCCTGCCAGTCTCCTTCACTAGCCAAGAACAGAATTATTTCCTTGGAGTGTCTCAGTCTCATATCCCCACCATGCAATTTAGCAGTGTTTATCTCCTTTGCGTTCAAGGTCCAACCTATGGGCTGCAGTTGCTTCAGTAGTCACTAATGTGCTACATGCTTAGAAAGCATTTAAATATATCTTTTAGTGATTGGAAGGTTACAATGACAGTTTGCTAACTATCTTATTGTGTACTCAGCCCTGCAAAAGCTTGGCCACACTGTGGGGTTCATTGAGCACTAAGTATGTGGACATTCATTTCCTTTTCTATTTATAGTCTCTGTTTTAATAAAAACCACAAATCTTTCCAGGTGAGTTACATGAATTTAGAACAGTTAGCATTTGCATGTATTAATTTTGTAGAAAAACAGGTACTACTAGTTGCTTAGGACTCTGACTGCTATCCCAGATTTCATTGGATACCAGCTGCAAATCTTATTAACAAGACTTTGTTGGTGATTAAGACAATGACGTGATTTCCAGTGGCATGGAGCACCTGCAGCTTTGGCTTCACAGTGACCTGAGAGGACTCAGCACCTCGGACAACGCCTCTGCAGTTCACGTGCCAAGTGAAAATAAATGTACAAGAACCTTCAGGGCCAGGTTTTCATAATTGTGCTCACGGAAGGATAACTATATAACCTGAGTGTACATCTGCTGAGATTTCTGGTACTTTTGCAGCAATGACACATCTGAACTATTTTGATGAATTGCAGAATATGAGAGCCAAGTCCTAAAGCTACTCATCTCCAAATCCATGAATATGAACTGACTGTATTTTTAAGGTCGGTACTTGGGTTTCTGAGCTCAGGCACTGAATTTTTATATGCCTTTATCTGAGGATGAATCTGTAGTGTCTCCTCCCCAGGGTAGTACTCACAGATCCCACTGTGCCCTGGAGTTTTGTTCCATGTTTCCTTGATTGCATGATCAGAAACGCTCTTTCAGTAATTTTATCTCATTTCATTTCACTAATGACAGATCTTTTCTCCCTGCAAAAATACCTTCAAATTCTTGATTTCTTTACTAGGTCAGTAGTAACTCTTCATAGAATCATAGAATCACTAAGGTTGGAAAAGACCCACAGGATCATCCAGTCCAACCATTTGCCCATCACCAATGGTTCTCGCTAAACCACGTCCCTCAACACAACATCCAAACGTTCTTTTAACACCACCAGGATCAGTGACTCCACCACCTCTCTGAGCAGCCCATTCCAGTGCCTGACCTTTCAGAGAAGTAGTATTTCCTGACATCCAGCCTGAACCTTCCCTGGCGCAGCTTGAAGCCATTCCTTCTAGTCCTATCACTGTCACACGAGAGAAGAGGCCAACCCCCAGCTCACTACAACCTCCCTTCGGGTAGTTATAGAGAGCAATATCTTCTCCCCTGAGCCTCCTCTTCTCTAGACTGAACAATCCCAGCTCCTTCAGCTGCTCCTCATAAGGCCTGTGCTCCAGACCCCTCACCAGCTTTGTTACCCTCCTCTGGCAACATGCTTCTTCCATGCTGTACGTAATGATGCTGGAGATCCTTTGTAGATAGGCTTTATGCCAGTCTCCTGCATAAAGCTGAATTACATTTTGAGCAGGTATGAACTTGGAACAATTCCTACCTCCCAGATAAGATAACTTATTCATACCATGAATCCTGCACAAATGGAACAGGCTGGGAAGCTGGAAGGAAGGTTTTCTAACTCAAAGCTGAATTTCTCCTGGTAAAGAATATGTACAAGCAACTGCAAGAAAACCAATTATTGTTCTGATTTATTTTCCACTGTAGAAATAATTGGTAACATTGTTCTTCTTGGCAAAGATGAATACTTGGAACCAGATTATTTCACATAGACAAAATATCCACAGGGAGAGATTTCTGAGGCAGTCATAGGATGCACCCTACTGAGTGTGATTCTCATGACATTAAAGCAGTGCTAAGGGCACTGTGATTAACTTCTAATGAAGAAAGAAGTGAACCTGATAAATGTAGTATAAATATGTGTTCTTTGGAAAAGACAATAAAAACATTAAAGTTTAGGCAAGGAGCATAGTGAACTTAGCCATAACAGGCAAAAGAATTTATGACCATGGAGGACGAAGAAATACTGCTATGAATCTGAGTTGCTGAATAACTCTGTACCACAGAAGAGATCCCCCAGAGTTTTGCAATAGTAGCTGTTGTGCTGCTTTGTGGAATTCTCTGACCCTTTGAATAATATTTCCTCTTTTTAATAGCAAAATCCACACTGCTTCTTGAAAGCTTTTAGAATATTTTCCTTTGTGCTTTTGTCATAGAGAAGAAGGCAGGACTACATTTGGTATTTAGTACAGGGAGCTGGCAATCTGGATTCTTTTCAGCTTTGTCACTAAATTGTGGTATGACTTTGGTCTGCTCCTTGTGAAGCTTAGGGAAGCTATGGGGAGTCTCTGTGCCTTGCAGAAAGTTGTTTGTGCCTACCAAAGGGACCGCCTTTGCAAAAGCTTGGCACTTGGCAGCCTCAGCTCCTCCACTGGCTCTTTGCAGCCTGGCAGAAATTACTCCCACTTGCAGAATCCCATGAAGCTGAGAGGTACAGGTTCTCAGGGCTACCCACACGTACTTCTTTGACTCAGTCTGTGATCTCTCTGGAACTGTAACACTGTACCTTTGTTAATTTGCTTTAACCCCAACATCAGACAAGCCTCATAGTAAAACCCTAGACTGGGAGAAAATAAACAAAGAAAATGAACATTATTTCAAATCTAGCTCAAGTTTTGAAACTACAGGAAGATGTTTTAGGCTATCCTCCCTGAAACCTCAAAGGATATCCACATTAGTCCCAGTCCTGAATATACATCATGTTCTATATTTTTTTGGCAATTATGTTCTCTGTATTTTCATTCCCTAGAAATCAGGTTTTATAATATAAATGCATGTCTAATTGTCTTTTACCAGAGCCAGAAGCAATGGATGTTTCACCATTGGTTCCTCTGGGTTTAAATCTAATTGATCTAATTGACTGGGAGATGCATGATCCCTGTAAATACACCTGCTGGCCCTTCCTGGGAACTGAATGCCTTATTATTTCTCTCTTCCTCCTATCCAGCCTGCTGACTACTGGTTCCCACCCATTCTGAGCTGCTCCCTTATTTTTCTTATACAGAGTTACTAGTGTTATTCAAGGCACTGGCTATACACAGATTCCATTGAGGTTATGATTTGCGGTGTGTTGGTTGTTTCCTATAGAGATCTACATATGCTACATCATGAATACAGATTATCTATTGATAACAAGTTGTTCTGAGGGGACTTGTCTATGAGAACAGGAATTCCTCAGCTTTATCCTCTGTCACTGTCCTGTCAACTGGGCTATAATTTTCAAAGCTTTCAACAATAATGGATACTTCATTTTTAATATCTGCTTTGAAATGAGTCATGGAGCACCTCAAGCTTCTATTGACTTTATTTGATTTGAGGTTCTTGACTTGAAATGAGGCCACTGCCATTGGGCACCTGGAGCTTCTCCTGGCTTTATATGCATACAATCTGTTTGTGTTGTTGCCTGATTAAGAACAGTGACTAAGACTTCACACATACAGTTTGTAAATAATGTATTTATTCTCTTTGTAAAATTTTCTTGCCTTGATTTCTCTACTACAGCTACCAGCAAGGCATACTGCAAATGTCATTCTTTATCCCAGTACCGTAGAGCAAGCCACATAATCAGCCTCATGACTTCAGCTAACAGCCAAATGGCCTAGACCTGAGGCAGCTGACTTGGTGCCTCTGTGCTTGTAGCTTACACACACCTTAACAGAGGCTGTGCACAGCTTCGTAAACTGAACTACACTGATAGTGATCAGGCATCCACTACTCACCACCAAGCCTGATTCTGCAGATCCCCAGACTGTGAGTGAGCTTGCCGACAGGAGCAGTCAATCCTGGGGACTCCCACTGATTGCAACACTGCTGTGAGGTTATTTGCATACATAAAATCATGCAGATGCGTTCTCATATTTAACAGTCCTGTTGTTCCTTGGTACCACCAATTTCCAGTTGGCAGTGCTTAGGACTTCATCATATCTCACGCATCTGTCCTAATTTAGTAATTCATTTAGCTATGTCAGTAAGACTCAAATGCATCTTTAAGTGATTTGTGGAATGGGGAACACATTGAGTATATTTATATACCTCTCATCTACAATTTAATTGTACTTTCAAAACACTGCTTTGAAAACAGTGCTCTTGGTGAGAAATAAAGCCAGTGCTGATGTTTTTTCTTCCTGATGCTGTTAGGCTTGGGCAAGCTGAGAAATGTGTGTGCTGGGGCAGGTAGATGCCGGCGGTCTGGCTGGCTGTGATGACATGGCCTGTGAGAGCCCAGCAGTGCTGTACATGGGGCATGGGTGTCCTGCTGCAAGGAGAAAGGCACTCAAGGCAAGATCACCTGGAAGCCAGAGTGACTGACCAGGTTCTGCATTATGTTGTTACTTTTGTTGGTGACATCTGTACACTGCAGTCACAGCTGTAGGCAAAACACAAGCTCATGGTTTGAGCAGACAGACAGCCTCTTCTTCACAGACTGCATCTCATGAAAAATGGTTGTTTTCTGACTAGGCTGTGGAGGTTTGTAACAGTGTGTAGTGAATACATTCAAATGGGAAAGTTTCCAAATGGTGATAGTAACATTAGTACGAAGTATTATTAATAAATGAATTGACTTTATTTTTATTAGCTACAAAAATAAACCTAATGTCACACTGTTTGACTGAAACTACAGTCAGGTCAGACAGCATTACGAACACAACTAGAATAAAAAACTACCACACAGTAAATCAAAGATCAAGAAAAGTACAGAAGTACATGAGTGCATGGCTATTAATGTTCTGCTCAAGCATTCCTCACAGGCTCTCTGCAGCGTGCAGAACTGCAAGCCAACATTTTTCAACTGTCCCAAAGAATGTGAAATGTAAATATTTAGAAGAGTGTTTTTCTTGCCAAGCTGGGAGCAACCATAAACATCAGCTTCTACTAGAAACTTTTTTAAAAGATGAACTCCTTGCTGCCAGCTTTTGAGAACAACACCATTTAAATGAGATTGGAGTCTTGCTGGTTTCTTGACACTTCACTGTTGCCTTTCATTTGCCAAAAACAGATGATTTGATGTTATGTTTAAATTTAAAGTATGAACTGCAACTGCATTACATATGTTGCTTTAATGTTATGTGGTTAAGCAATCGATTACCTGGAGTGGATTCACTTTGAGGAAGACAGTGGCCTAAAGAAAACGTTGAAGGAAAAGAACTGTTGCATGAATTATTGTACCTTATTTCTATGGTGTTAGGAACAAACATGCTGTTTTCCTGTAGGATTTGTTAAGATGTAGCATTGCCTTAGCTCATGAAGTACTAAAAGCTAACCCTGACCTATTCCTCATTGTATCCACTCTGGACTTTTAGCCAAGAGTTCTGTAAGTGTCCTTGATGAAATAATCCAGCAAACCACCATTATAGATCTGTATTTGGTAACACTAAAATCCTGATTCTGACAGCATGTTATTTCATCACAATAACATCCTTCTAATAATTATCATCTGAAAATCTTAGCCAAAATGCTAAAAGCTGGGAAAACTGAAATGCTTTGAGAACTACAGCCAATTTCAACTGATTGTTTTGGTTATATCACCTTCAAATTCCAAACAAATCAAATTATGCCATTTTAGCATTTTCTAAGAACTGACGCATTTTGGCTTTAGGATTCAGAGTTCCCATTTTAGTTTGGTGCTTAATTATATTTTTGAAAGCCCTAAAAACAGAATTAAATATTTCAATCAAAGCATTTTCTTATGAACCAAAAGATCTTTTCCATCAGTACTGCTAGTGGATCAAATGTAGTATCTTTTTAGAAGAGCCATCTCTGATCACAACTCAAAGCATCTCCATATGTAATCAATCTCTTATTTTGCACCTTGAGAGCAGAAAGACTTGAGGTCACCTGATTATTTGTGGATCAAGTTCATTCATGGTTTACAGTTTTCATTTTGATAAAAAAACTTTGACAGAACCTATGCAAAATCTGTTCTTGTATAAACTTTCGAAGTGTTAGTATGTATAACGTCCCACTTGTTTGGAACAACTTTGTAAATTTGAAAGAGGATTTTTCAAAGGCAGAGAGGGCGTTTTTCTCTACCAGTCCCAGGTTCTTAAAGAAGGATGACAACACTAGTTGTCTAGTAGTGCTTTGAAAACACTGCAGTACTGAAATAGTAATGCTATGCAGTGAAATCATGGGATTTCATTTTTAAAAAGACATACATTTTTAGTTCATTTTTTTCTTAATTTTTTAATTTGTGCTTTGGAATGATCATGTGCTACATTTAAAGGATACTTCAGCAAGAATGGCAGCTAGGATTGTCTAACTGCCCTACTATCCCCCCCTGAGGACATCTAAACTTGACTGCAGGGTGTATGATGAAAAGCAAGGAGAAAACACCTTGTCATTACAAGCAGGAGATGTTTTGAATGGATGCAGAAGACTGACTTAATTTCCTCTTTTTCTATCTTAGTTGCCACAGAATAAGTGATCTTCAGATGGAGTTAACAACTGTTACTGGTGTTGAAGAAAGAGACTGGGAGTGAGGGCAAGAATGCAGAGGACCTGCAGGGGTGACAGGATAGAAGGATGTGAAAACAGCTCAACAGCAGACTAAGAAGACATGAGCTGTTCTGTGCTCACAGGAAAATCATTGGGATTCTTGCCATGAATGCAGAACTGAGTTGCTTTCAGGTGAGAACTGTACTGCAAATTAGAAATATAGAGCTTGTATTTAAGAGGTTAAGACAGGAAGGTGTTTTCTTTCCATGATGAGCCAAAAAGAAGCTGTAATAGCTGGGCCCCTAAACTTGGATATTCTAGCCAAGACAGAGTCTTGCTTCCAGCATCCCTTGAGGTGTTTTTACTTTACATTGATATATATCATAGTTGTCCCATCCCTTCCTTGAGTTCTAGGGTCCTTCCTTCTCTTTTCCGTCTGATCAAGAGGTAATGTAATCTGAAGTATATTGGAGTGAGTAGGTATCTTTGTACTGCCTTTAATAGGCTCTGAATCAGAGCAGTGACATCTTAGTTATTAGATTTAGAATTTGTTTTGCAGATAAATTGGGACGTTTTGCTATTGTTTTGATTTGAACCTGAGATAATCCTAGAAATAACAGAAAGAGTGAACACATAAAGCAAGGTTCATGCCAATGGAACAAGAAGAGTTTATATATGTCATCCCAAAACAAACAGAATCTCAGTGGTGGAACCAGTAATGAAGTCTAAGAGTCCTGACATCACTTCCTGTGCTTTCACCATTTGATCATGCAAACTCCTCCAGATTATCATAAAATTTTGCAAAGACTAACATCCAGCAGAGACCAACTCTGCTGGGCTCCTCTGAGCTTGCCAAAGTTACTGGGGTAGCGAGGGAGGAGATACACAATTCATTTTAAGATTTTCTTCCCCCTTTTTGCTGTTGTCTTTGTGGTGGTTTGTGAAATTCTGGGAAGGAACATTACAATGAACAGAAAATGTTCCAAGGAACCCAGCCTTCTCCATGCCATTGCCAGTAAGCACCGAGTTGTACCAACCATGGAGCTTAGCAAAGGCATGTATTGCACACATGGGGACCATGATTTACGTTGGCATTAGTCCTGTCTTCCCTTCTGAATTCACAGAACAGAGAAGGGGCAGAGGATTAGAGCCTGTCTCTGCCCAGTCAAAGCTCTCCCTCATCCCCACTACAAATGCAGGTGCAAAATCGTCAAATCCATATTGTTTTGCATAATTTAAAGCCATAAAATAGAAAGCTGCCTTTGAGCATTTGGCTCTTCCTCCCCTGAAAGTTAGGCCCAGATGCAAAAGAGGACTTAAGCACCTCCAATTCTCTGCTCAGGATAACATTTCTTCCAGTACCAGTGACTTTATGCCTGGACATGCCTTGAGCTGCTGTGATCTGAGCAGGTTAGTTCATAGTTCCCATCTAGAACCCATTGGGATCCTGAAAGTAAAGGAGCCATCGTTTTCTCATGACAGCTCTATCAAGTGAAATATTCTGAACCAGCCTCATATACAGCAGTAGGACCAGTCCCCAAGCATGATGCAGTCATTTTTCTTTTCAACTTCAGCAGGCGGGAGTGGTGCTCTCTGACTGAATAGTTTTGGCTGACAGACATGAGCAGAGTGAGAGATGTTCTTAGCTACTTGTTGTAAGGGTCCAGGCCTGCCCACGTCTTGTGGGGATTGTGTAGGAGAATAAGCATTTCCTCCAAGGATGAAGCTGGAAACGTAAAAGTTTCCAGCAAGGAAGAATAATTAAAAAAAGAAAAAAGAAAAAAATAATTTAAAAAAGAGCCCCTTTCAAGGAAAACAGAGAATTTAAAAAAATAATAATAATAATAATTAAAAATAAAAAAAGAAACCTGAAGAAGCCACAGTTATTTTGCTGGCTAATCTCATGAAGACATGAAAGTACATGCAGCTTCCTGCTTGGATCTGGCTTGCTCCAAAGTTATTTTGTGTGTTAATCATGTGGTTTAGATGATGAAGATTAGGTCTGAGTAAGCTGGTTCAGATAAAAGGGGGAAAAGCAGCAACCAAACCTTCACCCAAAACTCTGACCTAAACTTTTTTAAGCTGTGGGGGGAAAAAAATCAGAACTGCTTTTCTTTACTGTTCTTTTGTTTTGCAATTAAGATTTTGTTTAAAGGTGCTGTTATTCAGTAGCTGCAGTTATTCATTCAAAGTTTTGAAAGTGGATTATGTTGTCAGGAGAACTATTGTTATCATCATAAGCACAGAATTACACCCTTCAAGTTCAAAAAAGTACATTTATTTTACTTTTCCTGCATTGAGCTTTTTATTGGAGCTTGTTTTTTGTTGGTTTTTGGTTTTTTTTAATGTTTTTTAATGTTTCCAGTGCAACTCCCAGCATACTGTACCACTCTACACAGTTTTGCTTCTTGTGCCTCTTGGCCTGGAATGCTGAGTTACAGATTTCCTGATAAAGACTCCAGCTGGAAGCTAGAAATTTGGCCAATGTTTCTTAGAAAATAGGTGTATAAAAACATGTTCCAAAACCTAAAGTGAAGTGTGCATGGGGTCTGACTTAAAAAAAAAAACAACCAAAAAACAATAACTGCTTTCTGCTCAGCAATTTTCACAGTTGAACTCTGTTTTTTAATGCTTCACTGTGTAGTACTTTTACATACCTGTTTTTAAATATTTGCCTCAACTAATGAGATGCTTTTGTGCTCAGTTTGCACACAGTTGACATGTGGTGTGCAAGGGAAATGTGCACGTCCTCCATTTAAGCATGGGCTGGACAACTCATTGCAGATGTCAAATATACACATAACAAGTCCAATATTTGCTTATGCAGACATTTGGCTTATAATTGTTGTTGCCACTGACCTAGTCCTCCATTGCTTTTAAATCATACAGACTGGGAGCCTGGCACTTCCAAATGTGCCAGCCAGGATCTTAGACACCTTGTGGACTTGCTGTGAGTTTTGATTACACGAGTGTAAGACAATGGGGAGTCAGGTTTAGGATACTGCACATGGACAATTCTATTTAGAAAATCAAGTTTCTAGAAAATCAATTCTCCTGCATTTCAACCCACTGTAACACACCAGTGTGCAGCAAAGCTGCCTTGAAATAACCCACAATGGACTACCCATGAGAGCAGGGTGCTGGTCAGGGAGATACCGTAACATCAGACGTTTCACAACACAGCTGGACCTTGACCCTTCCAAAGTACAGGCAAATAAATGAGATGCTCAAATGAGGACTCACCTTCCTTCACAGTAGTCCCTGACAAGAGACATATGCCTTCAAAAAGAGATCGAGTTTTCCAAACATTGAGGAAACAGAGATTTTAATAGTTAGGTTAAATTAATCCAATCCTTGAGCCAAGGACATGCAGAAGTAAAATGTCACAGGACACAAGACTGTGGCAAGCAGTGTCTGGAGACTGCTATTCAGTCATTTGATTTTTCTGCACATCTGCAATTACTGATTTTGAGTGAGAACAAAAGAGGGAATCTGCTTCTTGTGACAGCTGCTGTTTGGGCAGCAGTTCAAGCCCAACTGCAGTCAGGATATATTAAAAACGGAATGAGTAAACTGCTCTAGAGGGTGACTTCCATTATTATAGGTTTGGATTAGCATTTGTACTTTCTGAATTCCTATTCTAATTAAACCACAGAATATTCTGAGAGCTTCATCCATCATGAATTAGGCATGCAGCCATTTATCTATGGTTCATCCATGCACTTGGCTGTTTTGGCTTTAGTGGGACTTAGTGGCACAAAGTGTCTGCGCTGGGGTCAGTGCCATGCAGGGAAACATGGGCTAATGGATTCTACACTTCTATGTTAACCATCTTAGTCTTTCCCTATTCAGGAATACAAGCGTGCCTTCAGATTTAGAGTTAAAACAAATAACCCACTTCAAAAATAGCCTGTCCTAGGAAGTGTCTTTAAGTTTTTTAATGTTTAATTAAAAAAAAACACGTGAATGCAAATAATTTGCCATGTAAGGAATGCAGCACTAACATCAAAATGGTTGGCTGGTACCTAAGAGCTAGAATATGAAACTGCTTATAAATGGTAGAGAACCTGGCAGATGTTTTATTTCTTCTTCTCCTCCATCTTCCACCAGTATAAGTTAATAAATATTAATGAAAATGAGAAGCAATAACGTCTATTAATTTATCTCCTTTTATTTTATGGGCATGCTTAATTTAAAAGTGTTGTTGGGGTTACATTTTGTCATATATATGGTTGTTTGAGCCTTTTATTAGCTATGATTCATGCTGCGTATCAGCACAAGGTGGTGATCATGCTCTCAGACTGTATCTGTTCCACGATGCTCAGTTATCCGTCTGCCCTTGAGCTATTGGTAGGTATGGATTTGCATGTACACTGTTCTCCTATGACAATAGTATGCCAGGAATGACCAGTCTGGTATTACCTGGTCAGGTGAGGTTCCATTCAAATAATGTACATGCCACCAAAACAATTCAGATCAAAGGTCTGTCTTTCAACAGAATTAAATTGTACGGACTTCTAAAGCAATTTTAGCAGTTGGCTTTACAAATGAACTTATGTCAGCTGCTCTGTATGATGACTGAGTAAATTACTTACGTATCTAATCTTATCTAACTATCTGTCTGTCTGTTTTTCAGCATTTCAGTACCCATCACTATATTATCTAGGCGCCACCACAAGATTAAGGAGCTCAACATGATCTGCTCAGGGGTCATTAGCAGAGCCTTTCATACTGGAGAAGGTCGGAGGAGAGTAAGGAAGTGCACAACAGAAGGAAAGAAAAAGGAAAAGGAGGTGGTAAGCCATTTTAGTTGTGCTCGTCCTGTGTGGCTTGCTTAGCTAGTATGGAAATATAAGAGCCTCATGACAGCTGTCTTTATTCTGATACAAGGACAATAGGACTTGTTGTTACACTACTGTTATGTCAGAAAATTATCTCACATGGCCCACAGTTTGGATCTTTACGATTTCTGTATATTGCTGCCTCAGAACAAGATATTTGTCTCAGAAACTCCTAACAGAGAGCAAACACTTCATCTCAGGTAGCCACCTTCTCCAAACTAATTGGTTAAAATTTGATTTCTGGCTTAGCATGTGAGTCCTACGAGCGCTTTATGCTTTAGGAAGCAAAGAGAGTGTTTTCCAGTATACACAAAGTTACATAGGATCCATGGAATTGGGAGACCCAAGCTGGTTTCCACTGAAAACGCTTGCTACAGGCTCTTTCATTGCCATGAGCACATGCTGAGGACGGCCTGGGCAACTTGCTCTTTGGGAAGGTGATGCTGTCTGTACTGTGTTCACTGATGCAGTCTGCTGTTACTGTTTCAGGAAATACACTAGTAAGAGAAAAAAACTGCCAAAGCTCTTTTTTTTTCACCACTACAATTAGGAAGGCTGGTGCAATCCTGGTGAGGCCAATGGCAGTATGCTGACGTGCTCAAACAAACCCACTGAGGATCTTTTGTACCACTTTGGTATAAAAACACCAGGGGATTTACACTAGGGAATAAATAGGTAGTTCCAAAGCAAGAAGGAAAGAGCCAAAGTTGGAAGCTGACCACAATACGTGGGAGTAAGCGATTACCAAAGGCTTCCAGTAACTCTGCTATCATCAGAGACTGGCTTTATGGGTATGGCCTCAAGAAGTTTCCCTCCACTTAATTAAAGAGGCAGATAAGTATCTAGGTGGAGTGTGCAGATAGGTTCTGAATGAGTTATCCACTAAGGCTGGTTCGCTGCACCTATTGTTAAAGCCAAAATATAATATCAGATTAATGCATTATATTTGCCTATTATAGCACTATGTCATCATTATATGACATGTTGTAATTAAAGCCCTGCGTTAGAAACAAAACTATTTGGCTTGGGATAAGTTGCCTTTATGACTTCTGTGGTTATGATTTCCTCCTTTTCTTAACCCCTTAAAATGGCATAATATAGCTATTTGTAACTGTATAAAGAAAGTTTCTAGTTTCAGATTCTAATCTCAGGTAATTCAATGTAAATAAAGCCAAAATCTGGCACATAGTCTTTTCCTTGCCTGAATATTTGCAAATAGAGGGAAATGCCACACTGCTTGGGTGGAAGGAGTCACAAGGATGGGCACTGGATTAAATGAGAGCGCACATAACTCACCATCTAGCCCATTCAGTCTGTCCACATTCGGTTCCTGATTTTGTACACTTCCCCATTATTTTTCAGGGGAGGAAGACATTCAGCATGCTTTTACTCTTCTTTTTCTTTCCCGGAACTATATGAGGAAAAAATGGTTATTAGACTGCTTTCTGGATGTAGCTCTCAGGAAACCATGCTCACAAATGCAAATCTGAAAAAAATGGGTGTGTGATTGCATCCCTAACTTGGAGATACGATTAAGATTTCAGTTTGGATAACTGACTATGCTAATGTGTTTAATGAGTGATTTGCATATGCAAGCTTTTAAATTTCAGTAGTTGGTGATTCATGTAGTTAAGTGCCAGTCTTGGCCTTACTGTCAGATTTAGGCACTCTGCCAGCCATATCCCCTATCTCCCACATCAAATGCACAGAGCAAATACTGTCACCACTCAAGATGTAATTTCCTGAAAATAGCCAGGCTTTGTCTGTTTGAGAAGCAAGCGTGTTGCAGGGTTGTGAGTTTTCCTGCTGTTGTTCAGTAACAACTTTTATTATTTAATATTTTGCAATGCTCTTATATAGATCTTGCAGATGTCTTTTATATTAGTAATCAAATTTTGCATTTGTTTAGTTTGGAGATGACCACCTTAATAAATGTTAATTATGAGAATATAGCTGCCAATAGCCAGGGGTGCTATCCCACTGACTTAGCCAATCCATGACAGTTGATTCTGTTGCTGCAATGCTGGTTACTCAGTAGTTTGCTTCCTAATTCTTAGTGACCTTTCACCCAGACTTGGGCAGAGCTGGATTTGGCCATGGTAGCTTTGTGCATGTTTGGGCCTTGGGCACAGTGGGCACTGTTGTGTTATTTCTGTTTCACAGAGATCTTGGAAATGTGCATTCTCTTCATGGCACATGGTTTCCTGTTCAGAAAGGTCCCAGGTGTAAGTGCTAGGTTTCTCAGATCATCAGTCTGGGATATATGCAGACTTTTGATGTATATAGCTTATTGGAGACAGATTTTTAGCTTCTCATCTAAAATAATTAAATTCCTAGAGGAAAAAGTGAAGATTTAGAAATAATAATATGCAAAAATGTGGGATTTTTTTTTTTTTGCATACAAATTTTATGTCACCAGATTTTGCCATTGGTAGCCTGGCCTCGGCTCAAGAGGAAATTTCCCTCCGTGGTGCTTCCTCACATGAGTAAGGCACTGAACTCGGTCCCACCGCGCTGGCTCCTGCACAGCTCAGTCACTGTGGGCAAAGCAGGATGGAATGGGCAGTCCAGAATGGTGTGTTCTTGTCACTGCTAATTAATTTTCTACCCTGCAAAATACTTAACAGTAGAAAACACTGCTAATTTCTTTTTTCTTTAAACATTTCCATCATCCTTTAAAGGTGTTTTTATGAGTTCCATTCTATCCTTTTCTGAGTTGACTGATGAGTCAAGCCTAATTACATGGATGGTTTATTATCATGACTTGTTGTCCCTGAATAACATGTTATTACATACTCAATAAAACTGCAGCTATACCCACCAATGTCAGGAATTGCATACTGTCAAAGACAAGGGGGTTTGAAAGGAAAATGCTGAGGAGTCAGAGAAATTCTGTGAACACTGAGCTCAGATTCCAGAGGAGAAAAAGGAAGGTAGTATCCAACTTTTCAGTCATTTTAAATACCTTGAAAGGTGTGAGGCATGATAAAAACACAGCCCCTGCAGAGGACTTCATCATAAGGAACAGCCTTCTGTACTCACTGGGTCAGAAAAATGACTTTCTAATGGCATCTGCCTGTTTTACATACATAATGAGCCAAACTATGTGTGGTCGTGCTACTGCCTGGGAACACTTCTAGTCATTGCCACCAGAAGATTGGTCTAAAGAGCGTGCACTACAAAATAACTCAGAGCTTTCCCTGCTGAATTCATTTTTATTTTTGGCATTTGATACAGACTTTAAGTAATTAATGTATGGTTTTGTGAATGTCTCATCTCATATTTCACACTTTTTTAAACAACGTATACCTGAGACACCCTCCTCTGTTCTCCCATGCCCAGGAAATATCTTTCTGTAGACAGCAGAACTGAAGTATTCAAAGGTGAAGCATCTCGTCCAAGAAACAAGTTTTCATCAGTGCCAGAGACGAGACTTCAATTTCTTTGCTCCAGACTCACTCTGTTATCATTCCTACCTAGTTATATGATGCAGAGTCTTTGTAGCAGTGGCTGAAAAGCAGCTACCTGGACTTAACACCAAGCACAGGACCAGTGCAGCTTGCTGTACCACCCCAAAGCCCACCAGCTTGCTGGGCTGTGTAGTCTGACCTTCCTGTGGTGCTTGGCTAATATTTAATCCCTGCAGGGAGGCTGCAGGAGAGCACAAATTAGCTCAGAGAGTCAGTTCTGTGAAATGCTTATTAGGTGGTCATATTTACCTCCCTCCTCCCCTCCACAGTGGCAGTTACAGGAGGGAAGAACCTAGAACCACATTTATAAAGAAGGTTATATTAAGTGGGCTTTTCTGTCCTGAATTTGTGCCAACGTCATTTGGTAATACACTGTGGAGGTTTAGAAGTTGTGGATGCAGGAGGCTGAGTCAGAGTTCCCAGGACATCAAAGAGTAAAAGGAGCATTCCTCACAATCCAGCTGTATGCAATATTAAACGTTTCCGACATGGATAGTTTTCCCATTTGTGTTCTTCACTTCCTACTCAAGTGCCAGTGAGAAACCATTCTCAGAATAAAGCCTGCTCTGAAGCAAGTGAGGGATGCAAAGGTCTGAAATGTTGATATCTGAAATGTTTGGTTTAGACCAGCAAAGCCTGAATGCCAAAATGGTGAGAATGGCCCTTAAGAAAGGAGTATGGAGCTGCTGGGAGATGGTGCCCATCCTCTTCTTTGAATGCAGATAGGGATGAAGCCAGGTTCTGCCTGCCATATTTTCATAGGCAGAAGTACTTGCTGCAAAGATCATTGAGTATGAAAACCAGCCCTATAATTTCTGGACTTTCTAGTAAAGATAGACGTAAAAATGGGAGCAGTATGCAAGGAACAGAGCAATGTCTGCCTTAGGTCTGCAGAAACCAGGAAGCAATAGAGCCAAGAGGCCCTCTTCATTATTGGAATCTCTTGATCAGGAGATTCTGGTACTGCCTTGAGAGTACAGGTACTACCTAGATTAGCAGTTTTGCAGTCTTGTAAAAGGCATCGTGTTTTGCTCTCCCAGGTAGATGGAACTTGGTTGGCAGAAAGAGCACTTGCTATTTTTTTCCCACATCTAACCCTGCACTAAATGCTGAAGTGGAATTATTGCAGAGGAGGAGGTACCGTGGAGGAGCGCAGACTACATCCTCCATCCCTGCTCCATGAGCTCCCTGACAGTGACTACTGGCAGAGGGTACAAAAATGTGCCAGGAGGGATTTGTGCCTGAGCTGCCCAGAGCTGTAGAGCGCTGCCCTGCTCTTTCTTGCAGAATTTTACAGCAGAATTTTACCTCTTTTTTGTCTTTTTTAAGAGAAACATAGTTTTACTTGTCATAGTAAACTGACTCCAATGCCAGTAAAGCAAGCCTAATTGGCAGAATTTAAAGACTGATCATTTCAGTTTATGCCCAGAACAGGTAGGGCAGCAATGAAAGCCTCTCCCATCGAACCCCACCTCTTCTCACCAATGTGCCTCAACCCTGCCCTGAAGGGACCACCTGGAGGGCTGAGAAGGGAGTTCCCTCCCTGCGCGCAATAAAAAGGCACAGTCCTACAGTAAATACCGGATTAAGCTTATGGCTGTTTAATAGTTAGTGTACTCTGGTAATAAAGCTCTTGCAGGGCTCGTGCAGAAGAGCACCTGCTAGTGAATTAATGCAAAAGCAGGAGCCATTTGCCCAGCTTTTGCCTTAAAGAACTTGGCAAAAAAGACTAGAGTAGGATTTTCACTTCATATGGCCATGAGGTCAGTGGGAAAACAGTTCAGTGCCCCTAGCCTGTCTGTTGGAAACAGTTCCCATCACTGCCACGGCTTGCAATAGCCTTCCCAGAACCACGTACTGTTTGGTATCACTTCCTTCTTTTAAAACCTCTTTGCTCCATGGAAATCTTCCCTGTACTCTTTTTTTTTTTTTTGCCAAATCCTTTCCAATTTGCCAGCCTTGTGAACTGTATCGCCTCCAACCAGGCACAGGACTGTATTACAGCAGATCTGACTGCATCATTCCCGTTCTTTCTGAGTGCCTTCTCTTCCACAGCCAAACACACAGGAGCTAATTCTGGAGAGAGGCATGGTTGACCCATATTTATTACTGACAGAGGAAGAAAAGTACCAAGGAGTAGTGGTTTTCCCCTGTGAGGTGAGAGCGTCTGCTCACCTAAATAAAATGCTGCCAAAAAAACCAAAAGAATACTAACGACAGAACACCCTGTGCAAACACTGTGTGAGAGTCTTCAGTGAATCTGCCTTGTGCAAGTGCAGAACTAAAATAAAAGTAACATTTTCCAGTAGCCATTAGTAGAGCTCAGATTGCCCAACGCAGGCACCATTGCTTTTCTCAGCATGAGCTTTATCAGTTGCCTTCCAGCCCAGAGATGTCCATGGTTGTTGGCAGCAGCTCCTGCTGATGTGGAGTGGGTTGTTGCTCAAGAATTCTTTGATCACCAGCCAGGTGCTAACACCATTCACTGTAGCAGTGGCTTGCTAGCCCTGTCCAACACACACAGCAAATGGGGCACTTCTGTACACTGGAAGGAGATTAGGATTTCTTTTGGCCTGTTTGAGTGCATCACATCACCATCTTTTGAACATCCAGGTTTTCTGCCATGTTTTCTTTCCCAGGACTTAACACCTGTGACACAGCTGCATCACAGCCATAATCCAGAGGCCAGGTGGCTATGCCTGGGACTCTGGAAGGATGTGTTTCAGCAGAGCACTTGGCACATCCAAAACCTGAAAGCTTCTGTTCTGCATTGCTTTGCTTCTACTCAGGCAGAATTTGCACTCAAGGGCTTTGCTGTGTTGGGGCACAATGGGTGAGAGAGGCGGTACCTCCCTACTTAGATTTGCTTTTTTTTTTTCCTGGGAAGCGAGGAATGCTGAAGCCTCTGTCACTGCCTTTTGTATGGGAATGGACGGCTGAGTCAGCCCACGTGACTTGGTAGCTCTGGAGAAATTGGACATACAACATGAAAATACTGAAAATTTGCTAGGCATGTGCTGTAAAAGGCATTGAAAACCTCCCAGAGACACTGATCTCAGATCCATGTATATACAGGTTCATGTAAACACATTCATGTGAATGCAGATCTGTGTATTTATCATTACTCATGCGAGTGATAATAGTTCCACTGAAAACTACATCTCCTTGTCTACAACAAAGCACACATGTAAGATCAGTGTTTAAAAATATAATAGACAAATACACCTGCAGCTATGGCAACTGCACTTATAACTGGAGATGTACATATGTGTGTACAGCTTCTGTTACATCTGGAAGCTAACCAGCAATCTAAAGATATATGATAAACTGATGAAAGAGTCAAGACCGGAAACTGTCTTCTAATTCCTGAGCTTTTGCTAAAGCTCATTTGTCCTCTGATGCTTAATTTCTGACAGTGTTCTGCATTCATTAACTCTGCAGCTATATAAGTTCCTTTTGAAGTGTGTGAGAATACTGTGAACCCAATAGCTGAAGTCATATCTGAAGGCTTTCTGCCTCCTCTCCCAGTCCCTCTGGTCTGGGGAGCCATCCCCGGGGTCAGCAGTAGTTCTTAACTCGAAGCACGAGGATATTTTCTCCCACCAGGAGTTGTCATCAGGGGCACATCAGCACAGAGCAGTGTGAGGAGCTGGGCTTTGTGTGGAAGTGAAGTGCAGTGGCTGCATTCCGGCTTGCGTTCCTTTAAAAACCAAACTCCTTGATAGTTACAGATTTTTTTGTTAATCTACTTGTCTCATTGTGCCAAGTTAATCCCACTTTTTTGTTGTGCTTTTTTGTTGTACATTTAAATGTCAGACACACATATCTTGAAAAATGACATTCGTTGTTTGTTTTCTGTACTTTCGTCTCCAAAGAACAGCAGACAGACTCAGTAAGACACCTGTGCTCAGGGAAGGTGGCACACTGCAGTCAGAAGCACCCACCCCGAGTCGCTGTCGGATGCAGAGGCTGAGGAATGAGCAGAACAATGTTCCTGCTGCTGGCCACCACTGCTCTCCTCCTGCTTCCCCAACAGGCTCCAGGCACTTTCCCTTGTCCTTCTGATTCCCTTCCTGAATTACTCCAGCCAAGTAATTGTTTCATCATGTTGCACAGAGACATTTTGCTGTAGTGTCAATGTGACATTCACTTCTAAAACCAACACTTCTCATTTACACAAACACAACTCAGGCTCACACAGCTCTGCAGTCCCGGATCGCAGGTGGGCTGATGTGGGAGGGGAGCAGCCCAGGGCTGAGGTCTTAGAGGGATTTTTGCATTCTTTGAAGGAGACTGTGATTCCTGTTACTGTAATTTCTAGACAACATCAATGAGCTACCTACCACAGGCTTAATGAAATGCTTTTGCAATACACTAGCAAACACGAGGTATTTATAGAAAACAAACCAACTGCTGCACTTGTTTTATGTGGCGATGGGGACCATAAACTTTTGTTGCCTCTCTGTCAAAAATGCAGTTCTTTGGCTGGGATGATGTTCAAGCCAATTAAAACAAGGTCTGATGACAAAGCCAGCATCTCTATAGTGTACAGAGGTGCTATAGAGGGAATGGATGAGTTTGTGGAGGATTTGTTATTCTGCAAAATGGATGAAATTCTGAGACCTAAATAAAACTTCTATGTAAGTACCCTGAACTCTGAGGAAGTACTGTAATAGCCATGTAATGTGTGAGTTCCAGAGGCATGCGCAGATGGGACAAGCAAAAAAGCTGACAGTAATTGGCTAGAAAATATTATTAGAACAGAATACTCCAAATTTGTGAAGGCTTTAAAACAAATGAGGGTTAGATTTGGCTCTGCTCTGTAGAACTGTGACAATCAGTCAGAAGATTTGGAACTAGATGTGTCCCATCGTAAGTGCAAATCAATTAGCTTCAGCAACTATTAACCCATTTATCCAGTGTTGAATTCCAGCCACCTACATTGTCAGGAGTGGAAGGGAACCCTTTATTCAAAACAAAACATTCTAACAGTCTAACAGGTGGGAAAATGGTCGCAGAGGGGTTTTAGTTCCCAGAAGATAAAACCATCCAAATCAGAGTTAGAGCTTGTGCTGACCCTGGCAGCGCTTTACTGAGGCTCAGCAATGAAATGCTGCTGTGGTTGTGTTTCAGAGTCACAGGGTCCATCCAGTGTCACTGCAAAGAGAAGCTCTCCTGGAATTTCATGTAGTTCTGGATCAGAAATCTCGCATGATCCTGATGTCAGTTGAAGGCCATATCTGATCTTTCTAGGCTCTTACACACTGCCCTTGGAGTGGGCTGGGCCAACACTGCCCTCAATTCCCATGGAGGAATCAGAACCTCAGAAAACTTCAGGATCTTATCTGAGTTCGGAATTTGTACCACAGTTTAGCTTTGTGTTGAAAAGATTAAACTCTCAGAGTACATTTTGGGTTCCAGCAAATAGTTACATAGAATTCCACTCTTTTAATAACTTCACTCATCTGCTCAGAGAGTCTCTCTCAAAAGAAGAGCCAATTCCCTCACACATTAACATATAGTTTTGGCCTCGTGCTTCCATTTTTACTTTCATGAGCAATTTAAAAATGTATTCAGAAATGGAACAGAATCTTTGTGAGGAGTTAACTAAATTCCTACTTTTGTTTCGATTCTTTGTATTAGGACCTTTGCAATGTTCATGCATAGGTTTGATTTTTTTTCTTCATACTTCACTTTAATACGTAAGTTCAGCCCTAAAGTTCTATATGCTAAGCATATGCATGGTTAAACACAAAAGAAGATACTGATCATGACCCCATCCCCAGATAACCACCTGTAACCCAAACAGACTGAGTGCCGCACCCTGCTGCCCTGGTGCACTGGTGGTCTGGAGTCCCTTGTGTTGCTGTGATTGACAGAATGACAGAAAATGCAAGGCAATACTTATTATCTCTTCAGTGGTATTATAAATAGCAAGAGATGATGTGTAATTTGGCCTCATATACATTTTGTCTTTATTAAAGCAGATACTAAGTTGCATGGACTTTTATTCTTGTCACAGCTAATGAAACAGTGCTTGAAAACTATGTAGTATGAGAATAACTTTATGTTTTCACACACATCCTCATCAATACCAGTTGTTCTAGCGGTGAAATTGTAAACACTTCACACAGCTGTTTTTCAGGTTGTAGTTTTTATATATGAAGGCTATTGCAAGAATGAGTGAAAAAACATAATGTAACCAATTGCGATTGATTCCCCCAGCCCAGTCACCTTTGGGGCATGTGTGCAATTTGCGCCATTTTATTTGATAGAAGAGAAACAATTCGTATAGAAACTGAAGTAATTGTCCTGCACCTTCCCAGGGGCAGCAGTGGTACGGGGGTCAGAGCTGTGCCACACAGCATCTCCTGTATGTGCTTGGGCAGGTAGGCAGCGACTAGCAAGAACTAGAAGACTAGAAGAACTGCTGCCAAAATTGTAATGGTGTTTTTAATTCTTTCCATTTCAAGCGATACATATGATTTCTTTAGCCGATCTAAGCAAATCATCAGATGCTTTGGAAGTGGGATATCAGTGCTGGAGGTTTGATCTGGCAGCACCGTTTCTGCATGGAAAGGAATGCTTATTTCAGCAGTAGTGAGGAAGACCTATAGCAGTTAGTCAGTGTTGTAAATATTTTGAAAGGGAATAAAAAGCCCAAACCAAATGATTTTTATAAGCTCCATAAATTAAAAACAAACTCCAGGAGTAAATGCCTTAACTTTCCTGCATGGTTTCCTTGTGTATAAGCTGTGAAGTCTTACCACACGTTGTACAGAGTCACTTTGGGAAAAGAAGCAAAAGAGACCTTGTGAGGAGACAACTGGGGTGCACCTGGTACTGCTTTCAGTTAACAGGGTCTTATTTGCAATGGGAAGCTCACTCATTTGGAGCAGAGCCACTGTTTGGACAGGGATTTTCCAGTTCCGCCACTGTGATTAGAAAAGGTATTTGAAATCTTTTGTCTGCTTTAGTGCTCGAATTAATGCTCAGATTCATTTCCAAACTATTTTCTTCTTTTTTTTTTTTACTTTTTCCCCAGGAAATGTTTTAATTCCGGGGCCTTTTTCATATGTTTGTTCATTAAGTAGGGTATTTCATGGCCTCCATGCATTTAATTGTGCTAGAAAGCTCCAAAAATATAAGTTCTGTAGGCAAGATAAGATTAAGAATGAAGTATTCAGAAATTCTCATTCTGACTCTTTCTGATTCCTTCTGAGATTGGTGTAACAGCAGTGCTCATCAGTTATCCTGTCTAACTGCATCTGTCTGACAAAAACTCGCTGCTGCACGAGTTTCCCCCTCAATGAAAAATCTTTCTTCCAAATAAAGAGATACAATGGAATACAACATTAATTTAGATGTTCTTTAAATTGCAGCAGCAACACTGCCCCAATTCCGGAAGCAGTTGAAGGACAGGAATTAGCTCATTCATGCCTGACAGAGCTCTAGCTCCAAAACTGGATTATTATTCAAACAAATATAAATACCTTTAGTACATCTTATCTTTCAATCTCCTCTACCTCAGCCCTCATAAACTGAATTTTTGTTGGAAGCTCTGTCATTTAGAAAGAAAGAAAGAAATGTGTCTGAGGACATCTCCAGTCCTCCAGCAATTCCACCCTCGGCAGCACTCAGCTCTGACTGGGAACGCTGCTCGTAAGTGTGGGTAACATTACATGGCCTACAGCACAGCACGAAAATGGGATCTAACGATGTGGATAAGTTTCGTAACTAGAAGAATAGTAGAATAAACAGCCACAGGAGGCTGGAGAAATCAGCGTCACAAGGGACAGCCAAGACAAGATCTAACGTCTATCTTGCCTGCGAGAATTTGAGTCATGCAGGAGCTTGCTCACCCAAGAAAATCTATTCATAGGGTCTCATAAAACCAACTTAACTGCAGTGCACAAATTAAAAAGCAAACAGTGGAAATCCGTATCGGTTCTCTTGCTTCCCTGCTCACTGCTGCATAGCTCCATAGGAGCGCTATGGGAGCAGAGCACAGCAGATCTCCCTGAGAGCTCTGGGAGTTCTACCTGCTGAGGAAAGATAGGATCTCAAGTGTCAAAAATGCACAGCAGCTCTTTCAGTAGGAAACATGCTTTGCTAAAAGGAACACTGGAAATAAGTGACAGATTCAGGGTTTGTCCTGGAATCCTGCCCTGCCTGCAGCAAATTCAAATCCACTCTCTTGGTACAGAAAAGCTCCTCTGGATTCAGCTCAGCACAGACGATTAAAGAGTTCCTATTCTGGAGCACCAGGAATCTGGATTTTAAAACATAGCGCTTAAAGTTGGCCTAACAGGAAAATGGAACGTGCTGAGTAAGACCCAGTCCTTCTCTCAGCTCCCTGCACATAACCAGCCTGGGACTGTGAGCTGCTTGAAGAGCTCTGGCAGCCGCACACAGAGCATGGGAGCAGCACAGCTTTCCAACAGCAGGCAGAACAAAGCTCCAGCCCAATCTATAGCCCAACAGAGCCTGCCCCATCCCCACTCATCTGCTGCTTTCCCCCAGCTAACAGACACACAGAAACAAACACCTCTCAACAGAGAAGCTCTAGCTACAGGTTTGAGAAGAACATCTCAAGAGGAAAGGCAAGGGGTTGTTGGTGTGCCTCTCACCTGGCGGCTTTCGCGAGGCTTCTGAGCAGTGACCACATTACCGTCATCCAACAGAAGGGCTACTTTCTCATGTTTATTCCTGTAAACTACAAACATAAGACACGCTGAATCATAATTCAGAGAACAGAAACTCCTTGAAGAAAAAGAAAAAAGAATTAAGTGAAAGCTTCCTCCCTCACTTTTTCTTCCTCCCTCCCACTTCAGCCTTGCAGTTACTTCACCAGATCGTCATGGTTTGGACAGCACACCTTGCTCTGCATGTTGGGAACAGCAAGAAGTGCAAAAAAAAATAAACCATCACCCCAAAGAAACACCTCTTCCCAGACAATACCCGAGTGGCAGCTCAAGCAAGTGATTAGAGGAACCAAAATGAGACAATGAGGACTGGCTGAAGCCTCCAGCTCTGCTCTTGGCTGGGTTTCTCTTGGGGTTTTTGTTTTTGTTTTTCTCTGAGTCGCAGAGAAAGCCAAAAGACCAATGTGAGTCCTTATCCCTGTTGGCAGCACCAAGCCAGATCCACTGGAATGTCAGCCCTGCATTTCATCTGACTCAAAATGTACCCTCAAAATAAAACAAGCTACTTTTTTTAACCTAGTCGTAAAGTTTATTAAAATCGTTCATTAATGCTTCAAATGTAGCAAGAATGCATAGATCCCAAAATATACATATGTATTTTCTTATAGAAATAGATTATTCTTTATAATAAAAAAAACTGTAGGAACATCTTTAACAGATTACTCAATCCATGACTGACAGTTACACGAGATTGCATCATGTACACAGCATTCCCAGCCATGCTTAAAGGATTGCATCACTTCGCCCTCGCTCTCCTCTCGCCGTTTTAAATAACCCCAGCGCCCAGCAGAGCCCTGGGGCCGCGGCCCCCCCCGCGCCGCCCGCCGCCCCCTGGCCCCGGGAGGGGGGGGGGGGGGGGGTTAGCAAATAGAGACCGAAACAACAACAAACAACAACAAACAACAACAATGAAACCCCCAACGAAACCGAAAACGCGGCCCGGCCCCGGGAGGAGGGCGTGGGGGGGCAGCGCTCAGCTCGCCCCGCGGCCCGGCGCGGGGGTCAGCAGCGGGGCGAGGAAGCGAGCAGGGGCTCGGGCAGCTGTTTGAACAAGTTCCTGAGGGTGCTCAGCTCCCGAGAGAGCTGCTCCACCTTCTTCTGCAGCCTCTCGTTCTCGGCCGTCAGTTCCAAGACTTTGTGCTGCGTCTCCAGGTTGCGCATTTTGGCTTTGTCGCGGCTCTTGCGCACAGCGATGTTGTTCCGCTCCCGGCGCAGCTTGTACTCGTCGCTGTGCTTGTCCACGCACTTCTTGGGCTTGTTCTTGCCCGCCGGCGGCCCCGAGTAGCCCCCGGCGCCGGCGGCCGACTTGGAGGACTCGGAGGGGTTCGGGGTGCCGGGGGGGCTGGAGGAGGACGAGGTGGACAGGTTCCCGCTGCTGCCGCTCGGCACCGACTGGTAGCCCAGGTAGGAGCGCACGGTGCTGCCGTAGGGCGAGGACATGCCCCCCGGTCCTGGCCCCGCTCCCCCTTCTTCCTTACGGGGCCCTTTGCAAGAGTCCAGGGTCTCGAAGACCGGCTCCACTTTGGTCTCCACGATCTGGGGCGGGAAGCAGCCCGGCAGCACCCCCGGCTTGTGGCTCTGGCTGCCGCACGGGTGGCCGTGCCGGGTGAGGCTGATGTAGGTGTAGTCGGGCTTCTTGCCGCCGCCGCTGCCTTTATAGTCCTCGGCGAAGAGATCGGAAAGGAAATCTTGGCCGCCGCTACTGCAGGCAGGCTCAAAGTTGCCCCCTGCTGCTGCTGCGGGAGGCGGCGGCTGCGCCGGCTGCTGGGATGCTGCTAAGGGGTCCAGATAGGGGCTGAAGTCAATGGCTCTCTCGTGGTCCCCTACGGTAAGTTCGGTCATGGAGCGGCCCCCGGCCGCCCGCGGGTGCAGCTTGTTGAGAGCAGCCAAACAGTCCGCCTCGTAATAGAAATTAGCCACTTCCATGGATTTAAAGGCGGGCGGCTGAATGGGGAGGCATGCTGCGTCCCAGGCCACCAGGCGTTGCATGAAAGCAAAGGGGGATGCGGGGAGGAGAAGACGGCGCTGGGGGCCCCCCCGGCACGGGATCGAGCGGCCGTCGTCAGGTGGGGGTCTCCCGAGCCCGGCGCTGGGCACGGCCCCGCTGCGCTGCCCGCCCGGGCGTCTCAGTCCGTGCGGCGCGGCGGGGCTCTCCCGCTCCCGGAGCTGCGGCTGGAGCTGGCGGCTCTCCTGCGGACCATCTGGTTGCGGGGCCCGTGTCCTTAAGTCTCTGACTTAGGAAAGTTCCTTCGCTCGGTTATTTATAGGGGCGGTGAATCCCATAGCAACAGGCGCGTCACCGCCTGGCCGCATGCCACGCTGCACGCTTCGGAGCTGCCGCTCCGGCCCCCGGGACGCCGCCGGCTGCGGGTGCGGTGCGGTGCGGGCCCTGGGGCCGCTCTGCAGGACGCGGGAACGGGACCGCACGAAGCCGCCGCCGCCGGCAGCGAGGCTGCCGAGATCTCACGTCCCGTCCTGGTCCCTCGACTGCAGGGAACGCGGGCACCGCTCGGCCCGGAGCGGCTGCGGGACCGGGACACGGCTGCGGGGCGCCGCCGCTGCCCTTTTGCCAGTGCAAGGCCGGGCCTTTTGCGTCTGAGAGGAAGGGTTGGCGCTGTGGGGCTGCGTGTGCCGCGCAGAATTGGGTGCAAAACCCGTCTGGGTCGCGTTTTACCCCTGGGGAAATCGAGGCAGAAGGCGTTTTTCCAAGCTCTTTTGCCAAAGCAGGGGGAAAAAGCTGCAAATAGAAGACAGATCCTCTTATTCTCCGTCCAGTGCCTGATTGAGTAAACCGCACTGGCAGGCAGAACCGTCCCATACAGACGTGTGCAGAACCATTTTACAAGAGCAAGCGGAGAGCCAAGTGAGCGCAGTTTGGAGCGGGGCACCGTGCACTCCCGGCTTCCTTCTTGACGGCCGCGAGCAGTCAGAGCCGAGCTCCGCTCCCCATCTCTGCATGCGGGAACGGTGACTGAAGTTTGCCTTGGTGTATTTACTTTGCACGATACGGTGCAACTGTCAGGGTACAAAGGCGACAGGGAATCTGCGCTCTGAAGCCAGAGGGGACCGTGTTTAAAGGCATTCCTGAAAGAGAGTGAGATACGTGCTCAGAACCATGGAATCCAGGCATTTTCAGAATCACGGGGTAAGTTTGGGAAGGAAGACGGAATCTCGATGTCCGTTTTAATTAAAGACACCCACCTTGGGAATCAAACTTTATTTTCACTCTCTTACTCCCACATTTACCTGTCTACAAGCTGGTGATTCATCCTCAGAATAAAGGACATTAATTTAAAACAAAACATATAATTAAAGGAAGTAGGAGTGTCCTTCGCCTCAGTAAAGAAGACCCAGCACTGCAGGGAAAATGACACTGCCTCTTAGAATAATGTGAAGCAATCCTGCGGTGTGGGAAATATGGTAACGTTAAGCCAGAGGAACAGGTATTGCATTATACGATTCAAACAGTCAACTGTTCATAATGTTCAAACCTCAGAACTTTGAAAAGGGGAAGAATTCAGAAATATGTCAGTGGATCACTGGATCTTTCTTGTATTTTTATGTTTACATTTCCTTTGCACATTTCAAGAGGGTTTTGCTTTCCATAACAAAAGTACCCCAGCAGGTTTTTGGGCTTCAAATATTTCTAGTTCTGTCTTTATCTCCAAGTTAATCTTTGGTGAATGCATCGGAGATTAAATTGGAGCTGGGCCTGGCCAGAGGTCTGGGTCTGGAGGTTGGAGCCCATACCTTCATAAATACAAACATCTGTGTTGGGTGCAAATACTGACAAGTCTCAGTGAGCCAGGGCTTGTTCTCCTGGCTGTTTTCTCTGTTGCGCTGTGTCCTTATCCTGAGTTCTGATCTGGCGGTTGCATCCAGCAGCTGCCCTAACTGGCCCTTGCAACTGAACTCTTGAAATTCAGCCTCATGTGCTTCCTACCTCCAAACATCTCAGGAACCCATAAGGAGAAGGTCTCCTGCCACGGCCACCTGCTGCAATGGCTCTGGTGTTTCTTGGCATGATCCTGACAGGTCTCCAACGTCTTGCCACAGCCATTGGCTGAACCAGGGCCCTGCAACCCATCAGTTACATTTCTTGGGCATTTTTTTAAAGATATTCTCAGAGACCTGAATTTGCCCTCTCCAAATTTCTGCCCTATTCTCTGCTGCTCAGCATCCGAAAGCTGTGCTCCCACCCAGGCTGATCTTCCCTAACAAAACAAAATGTCTGCGCAATTGTCATGTGAAATAGATTATATCAGAGATGGTGTGGCCCACACCTCCTTTTCCAGGCCAGTGCTGAGTAATCCCATAGTCACTGGGATCACACGTCAGCTGGAGTGGTAATTGAGGTTGGATGCCCAGCTGGTCCCCTCCTTCCCTGCTCCCCCCTCACCTCCCTGCTCTGCTGGGATCTCTTTAAACTTCCTCCAGCTCACCTCAAATCCCAGCATCCACTCTCATGGAGCTCTCAGCTTCTCATGGGAACCTTGTTGGCGAGACTAACCACTTATCCAAAGCCCTAACATTCAGCAAGCAGGTTTTGAGCTAACTCTGGTCTCTTTTAAATTGTTTCTGCACTTGTCATAACAAATGCATGGCCAGAAATGGGGCTTTTGAAATGGAAAGGGGCGTAGAGCAAAGCTTGCAGCACAGAGTTGGGTGGAGGTCTTGGCACACCGAGCTCCATCCCTGTCAGTGCCACGGCTCGGCCTGGCCTGGCCTGGCCTGGCCTGATGTACAGAGGCTGCAAACTGTCCTGGAAAGTCTTCTCCATAGAGAGATAGGAAAAGAGATGTGGGTGTTCCTGGTGAAGGGATCACCCGATGAAAAACTCAGGAGCAGCAGCAATTGGTTCCTTTACAGTTCTCCTGGCAGCAAATTTCAGCAGAAAGGCAGCGTTTCTCTGAAAAGCGCCTTCTTTCTGGTGATTTCATGATTTAATTTTTCAGCTGGGGGAGGAGATAGCATTATTCACAAATTACTTAGTGAGAACATCTACATTCCCTAGGGAAAAAAAAAAATCTGATGCAATAAAATCCAGATTCCTCTTTATTCATGTGTGAAAGAAGATAGATAGTGGAGGGGTAAGACAAGAATGTGGGAAGGGGGAAAAAGTGGAGGGAAGAATCTCATCTTCACCACTCTTTTCTGTCATGAATTAAATTCTGCTCTACATTTTCCCTTTTACACTGTAGAAAGACACAGCTTTCCAGCTGCAGGCTCAGACCTATGATAAGACGTTGCAGAGACACATTATTCCTGAAAATTGTCTTCTTTTCCAGGATTTCCAGCAGGCTCTCCAATTCCCACACTGCAGGTCTATAGCAGCTGTCCTGGAAGGACACTAGCTTTAGGGAGATGCTATTAATGTAATGGTCACAGATCAAACACTGAAGATTTTGTAAGAAAATCTGTGGGCTGAGGGTTTGTACTCTAGAAAAAGGCTGTCTATAATTTTAGATGCCTCTTGCTGAAGACTCGTCTTGCATGTTGTTTGCCTTGCAGTATCTCCTGGCAGATCAGTGAGATCAGAGGTGCATCATGCTAAACGCTGTGTGGACACAGCCCCTCACTGCAGCCCAATGCAAAGCATGGAGAGGCAGAAGAGGGGCAAAGATTAAAGAAGATAATGCCAGAAGTCAACAGTTGCATCACTGAACAAGGTGCTGCTGGTAGTGTGCTGGAGGTGAGTTGGAGAGGAGAATGAGAGCAGTGGTGTCCGTGCATGTGGGCAGGCTGGGGGAGCACAGGGCTGCTATGGGAGACCTTGGGGTGAGATGTGGCCTTGCCTGAAAGTTTGACGTAAGTGGAGCAATGTTGCAATGAAGACTGTGAAAAAGAGAAGTAAAATTGAAATCTATTTCTGAACACTCTGTGTGCTCTGTTTTCTCCTTGTTCCCAGTCCCAGGTCCCTCTTCATACAGCCGTGCACCTTACACCAGCACCAACTCGTAAGTTGTACCTGGCAGAGGCTCGATTCCGACCTGTTGCTTTCCACGTGCTGTTCTCCACTGCTAAAAATAAATAAATAATAAAAGACACAGTGTTCATGAAATGTCAGGCAGGACAGAGTGAGGTTGGCAGGCACAGTGCGTCAACTCAGAGAGAGATTGGCTCTCCTTCCACCTCTCCCAGCTCTTAGACCAGACTCAAGACTTTGCCTCATTTTAACATTTAATAATAATAATAATAATAATAATAATAAACCAAACAAAAACAAACAAACAAAAAACCAAAAAGCTATTGCCACACTATTTCCTCTCTTAAACTGCAGTCGTGATACTCTGCATTACAGTCCCCTGTGTCAGGGACCTCCCATGTGAGTTGCAGGCCGTCTCCTGGCCTCCTTGGGTTCTTTTGTTACAGAGTGGAGTCCTCCCCCTCCCAGAGGGCTCCCTCACCCCTCATTCCCTTGTGACATGGGGATGCTCGGGTGTTTGTTGGTTGTCTGCTGATTTTCTCCTCACCTCTGACCTAGCACGCTTGGCCTTTGCAGTGCCAGGTTGCTCAATCCCCACTTTATCTCCATGTTGCTCTTTGCCCTACCCAGTGCTGTAGAAGCAACACCTGGAGATGGCACCCCTGCCTGCAGCCGGTGGGGACTGTGTGAGCAAAATACCTTCCCCTGCTGCATGGAAAATTTTCCAGAGTGAATTGGAGGTCAGAGCAAATTTAAGTGGAGCAATGTTGCAATGAGGGCTACAAAAGAAAGAAAAGGAGAGTGTCTGAGTGCACACAAATGCCAGTGGAAAAGCAGAAGCTGTAGGCTCCAGCCCCATGTTGCAAAGTGCACGTTGAAGCCATCTGACCAGGAAGATGTGGGCTTTATTTCTGAGCAGTTTTATAGTAGCCCGTTGAAAAACAGACAGAGAAGTTGCTGTCCACTAGCTTTCCAGAAGTTCTTCATAGTCATCTGACATTTCCTACATAACTGTATCTCCTTGCTTGATGAGTTTGTTACAGGACAGGTGTTCTTTTTTTTTTCTGGAGTGTCTGCACTTTGAAAAAAAGGGTTGGGAGAACAGAAATCTGACCCTTTTAAGGAACTCTGACAAGTGCCAGGAGTTCCCAGGAACAGACTGGTGGTTACCGATTTCAGAAATTTCTGAACAAGAAGAACTCTTCAGTGGTCCTGAAGCTGGGGCCAGATAGCTGGAACTTAGTGCTGCGTACTGCCAGGGACAGCAGAAACCAAAGGCAATCTTAGGGAGGTTGGCAGGAGAATGGGCCATGGTGAAGAATTACAAGATTCTTCATTAAAAACTTTAAAGGCTGCATGCTAGGCTTTACAATTACTTTTTATTCAGCTGCTCTCATCCTGCGTTGAGCACCATGGGAAGCAGTTAGGACATGTTGGTGGTGAGCACTGGCATGTGAGAACAGCTCCCGGGTCTGTGTCATCTGGCAGCTGGCTGCGATGGCCTGGGCACCAGGTGGGATAGCCACAGCGTGCCGTCCTCCCCACATGTCGCTTCTGGTCCCCGTCATCTCCCTATCTCTGTGTGCATGGCTTTGGAAGTAGCCCTAGGAGTGGCTGTTCCAGCCCTCCCACCCACTGACACTTTCCCATGCCAGAGAGAGTCCAGCGAAGGAACTGCAGCCAGCTTCTGCTTCTTGCCTTGCGGATCAGGAAGAATTGCACAAGAATGGGTAACAGGCGAGAGGAGCGAGTCTGACTTCTGGATGTTCTGATCTATGAGCCTTGTGCAGTGCTGCACGAAGGAGTTGGCGTAGCACAGGCCTGTGTTCAAAAGCGTCTCTGAATCCTTCTGTAGGCTGCAGTCGGGTGCAGATGGGGAAGGGGAAGTGCGTAGAGAAGAGGCAAAAAGGTTGTTGTGTCACCACAGGGCAGTGTGGCAGCAGGACCTCTGGGTGCTACATGTATTGAAATCATTGCCATCCCATGGAAGTCATTGGCATCCCGTAACCACAGCGGAGGGGAGAGTCACTTCTATCCCTGCTGCTCCCCAGCGCACTGGTGAGGGGAAATAAATAAATAAATAAAAAGGAAGCAGATAATGACGCTTATGAAGAATGCGTAAAGCCATGCTGTTGAGGTGGCGTCTGTCACAACCAGGAGGCCAACAGCCGCGGCGCCCCGCTGCCCTTCCGCGCCAACGCCGCCAGGCGGTGCTACGGGCGGCTCAGGCCGTGCCCGGGCTCGTGGCGCCACCTGCCGGCAGCGCCGGGACCTCGGCGGGCGCAGCCCCTCCGCGCGGCGCGACGCCAACTTTTCATAGAGCGGAGCTAATTTGAGCATACGATTCCACTTAGTTAATTAACTTGTGATCCTCCGAGCAGGAGGGCAGGCTCCGGAAGACACACTGCATGCCTTTAGCTGGCATCAGAAGCGTGGTAATCTCGGCACACTGGTACGTAGAGCCATTCCCGAGCGGTTGGGTTTGTAGGGCCTGTGCAGTTCCGGGCTCGGTGCAGAGGGCGCTTCCAGCTCCCTGGAGGAGGCTCAGATGCCCCGAAGGGACAGAACAGCGTTTTCCACGGAGGTGTGATTTGCTGTCGCAGCCTCAGGTCCGGGCTTGCTTTCCCATCGCTTCGTCCATCCCGTGCTGTGTCGTGTGCAAACACACCACCTTCGAAGTCAACAAACCTCTCTTCAGCATTTCATCCCCTGCAAATGAATTGTTTAAATTGAATCTACTCAGTCATTTGTATCACTTCTAATTTCAGTGCTATTTTACTTGACCTTGAAAAAAATTTATAACAGAATTAACAGATGCTAATCATATTGGTCGGGGCTCTTTCCCGTAGCATTTTCTGTGCTGGAGCGACCGTTTGCTGGGGACCACCTTTTAGCGGAGGCCGTTAAGGAGCGCGGGTGCGTCACCACACGAAGGGCTGCGGGAAACCGACGGTCCCGGCACGGCTGCGGCCGCGGCCGCCGCGGGGAACGAAGGGACTTCCAGAAGCGCAGCGCGCAGAGGCGCCGCCAGGGAGCGGGCGATCCCCGGCCGGGAACGGGCGGAGCGGGGATTGCGGGGCGGTGCCGCTACGCGCGGGCGCTGTCACCGCGTGGCGGTCTGCCCGTCGCAGCCCTGCTGCCCCGACCCGGCTCTGCGGCGCGGACGGAGCCCACGTGGGGGCGCGGCGAGGGTCTGCGCGGCCGGCGGGCCCGGCTGGGCCTTGGGGCGGCAGGAAGTAGCGCGGCCGGACACGACGACGTGAGGACACGGGGACGGCGGCACCGCCGCGCCGCGCCGCGCGCTCCCGTCGCCAGATGTGCCCGCGGGACGCTTCCAGATGCGTCCCCGCCCCTCCCGCCACGCCATTGGCCACGCCGCGCCGAGCGCCTCTTCCCATTGGCCCGGAGGTCGCGCGGCGGAGGGGGCGTGCCCAGCCGCGCCCGCCGTCCCCGCCCCTCCCCGCCCCTCCGCCCTCCGCCCTCCCCCCCCACCCCGCGGCCCGGCCCCATTTCCCGATGCTGCCGCGGGCCGCAGCGCTGCCGCCGGGCGCCTCGGCGGGCCCTGGGCGCCCCTCGCCGTCGCCCATCGGTACAGAGGAGGAGCAGCCGCCGCCCCGGGGCCCGGAGCCGCGCGGCCGTGCCATGGAGAGCCTCCCGCCGCGGGAGGAGGCGGCGGGGCCGGCCGGCGAGGCCTCGGAAGAGCCCGAGAGCGGCAGCCGGCGCTGGGGAGCGCAGCACGCCGGGGCCCGCGAGTTGGCCGAGCTCTACTCGCCAGGTGGGGGCGGCGGGGCCGGCGGCGGCTCCTCGGGACGGGGCGGGTGGGGGCTCTGCGGGGCGCCGCTCCGCTCGGGGCACCTCCGGGACGGACCGGGCCCACGCGCGGCGCTGAGCGGCGCGGCCCCGCCCGGCGTCGGCTCGGGCAGCCCCGCTCTCAGCGCGCCGAGCCGCACCGCGCCGGTTGGAGGCGGCCGGGCGCTGGGGCTCAGTGCGGTGCGGCGCCTCCGCCCGGGCGGGGCTGCGGGACGGCGCTGCGCTGCCGATGCCTTCGGGGTATTGTATTGAGCGATGGTCGCTCCTCGCTGTGCGCGATGCTGCTCTGTAGGGCTCGGTGGTGCCGAGTTCGGTCCCGCTCTGTTTGGTGCCGCGATCCGTGCACGGAGAATCGGCGGCGTTCGTAGAGCACGTTGAGCCCGAGCTCGGACGTCGGGGAGCTGTCGGCATGAAGCAAAACTGCTTTCTATGCTGCTGAGCTGCGCTTCTGCTCCTGGGGAGGCTTCCAACCGGAATCTGCCCAGATGAGCTCTCCGGAAAAACCTTTCCGTCCAGAAGCAGATACGTGAGTTTGCTCGCTAAGTGGGCTGCCGAGCAGAGCTTCCGTACAGCGGTGCTTGGTGACCTGCCTCGAGGTGCGCAGCCCCTCAGCAAGGTGGGCAGGGAGGGCAGGCTGAGGTTTTGCTCCTCTCATTTTCTCTAGTCTTGCTGTTTGTCAGAGGTCAATGAAGCGACAGCAGCGTGCGGTTCTTTGCAGCTCGCAGTGTGAGCAGCACGAGACATTCCTTTGGTTCACAGTGACTTCCCGTGGAGGTGAAGGCTCACAAGGAGCAGATGTGTCACAGCACTCCATGCTGTGTGCTCCCAGTTTCCAGCAGCTCAGCATGGCATCCAGGGCCCTAAATGGAGATGCAGGTGTTACTGCTTGCATAGAACCAAGTAATGGTAACAAAAAAAAAAAAAAAGGCACTCATGGGTCTGTCGGTGTTCTGTACTGTTTGGGGCACATCTGTGCTGCTTACATCTTGTGTCAGTCACCTCAGCGTGTCAGGGAAGAAGAAGCTGTTGGAGGTGATCGATTGCTGTGCTTTGCAGAAAAACAGTTAACAACTTTGTGTTCCCTGTGCTCTCACTTACATGGAAAAGGTTTTCCTCCAAATCTAGCTTGCTCTCCTTATCTGCAGACAGGTGCTCCTGGGAGGTCTGCACAGCACTGTGTGTCTATCTGGCAGTAGTGCAGCAGTTGCAGTAATGTTTTAGATGTGCAGATTTCTCCTGTCATTACATCAATAAGAGAGAAGCAGCATCAGAATGTGTTTTGGCATAAGCACGCGATGCCGGACTACTGAATTCTTAATGACACGAGGTACAGCTGTGCAGAGTGAATGTGGCTCTCCCATACTTCCTCAGTTTCTTTAAGTAAATCCCTATCTTTCCATGTGCATTGAAACATGAGTGCTTTACAAACACAAGCTCTTGGCACTGGCTTCCTGTCCTTCAGCTGCTTGCTCTCCTGATCTGCCCAGCACTGGACCTGGGGGTCTGTAGGGCAGCCCTGGGATCCCACGCTCAGAGTGGCAGCAGCATTTGCACAGGCTGAGCCCATGGAGCTCCCTGGTAGGGAGCCTGGTGCTTCCCTGCAGGTTGCTAATTGATCCATGAGGACCTACCCATTTAGGCCCTCTAATCAGGGTGTGGCTTTCTTAAACAGGAAGTGAGTGTTAATTAACTCTTACTTTTGTTACTCCAGGGATCTCTTTATAGAATCTCCCAAGTTGTTATCTGGTGCTATATTGAAATACACTTGTTCTTTGTGTCTTAATTTACTGTTAGGGTTGCGGCAGCGGTGCTGGGCCTGGAGGAGGTGGGGGAGGAGGTGGGGGTGACCCGGCTGGGTCAGGGTTGCAGCCCAGATCTGCCTCTGGCAATTACGTATTAAAGTTTCTGATGCCTTAATCCACATAGTCTCGCTTTGAGCGTTGCCTTCCTCAGCATCAGTGCCCTGTGAGAATCTAGCAGTGATTAGCAGCAGAAAGCCTCTCAACCTACATGTAAAGAAGGTTACTGTAACCTGATGTGTGGGGGGCGGCTTTTTTCTTTGCTGTTGAGGTTACTGTAGAGGCATTAAGTAGTACAGGTAGGTACAAGAGAGAATTTATGTCCACGTTTCTCTTTCCTCGTTCCACCTCTTGCTGTACCAGGGTGGCTGGGAGGTTATGGCTTTCTGCTTGGGAGCAGGAAGGCGAAGCGAAGGCTGCAGCATTTATGGGTTAAATAAATGAGCACCAGAAACATACTTACAATGTTCAGAAAGCAATTCTGGGGCCACCAGCAAGCAGGATGGTGCTTTTTTCCCATTTACAAGGTGTGAGCCTGTGAGGGTTACGGCTCTTAAGGTGACTTAACTGTGGGGCATCTGAGGCCAGACGTTTGTTCCCAGATCCAGCTGTACCTGCAGCAGTGAATATTGAGTGCTGTGCAGATTTGAAAAAAGACAAGATGTGAGGAAGTAAAAAGGCATTCCCATGGGGAAGAGGTAAACAAGGCAGTATGAGCTGATGTCCGGTTTGTGTCTGTTACTTTGGGCACGGGCAAGGAAGGGGTCAGCAGTGGCTCAGGGGAGAGGAACGTCACTTCACGAGATATGCGTGCCTCCATGAATAATAAGTTTCTGTTTCACTTTCCTGTCAGACAGATGGGGCAGACATCTGGGCGGCAGAATAGTCTATATTATTTCAGACTTCTTTTTGTACTCTTGGATAAAAGTAAAATGTTTTTTTTTCTTTCTTTTCCAACAGGAAAAAGACTACAGGAGTGGATCTCTGTCATCTTATGCTTCTCTCTGATCTGTTTCAATTTTTACAATCTTCTCTTCTACTTGCGACTTGAACACACGCCCTCCATTATTGTTGGGATATGTAAGTAAGAAGTGTTCTCTGACAAAAACAAGGCAAGACTGTCTCTTGTAGTGCTGGAAACATGTGCAGTCCTTTACTCTTGAATTGTTACTAGGAAGGGAGAAAAATGGCACATGTGTAATTGCCTTAGTGACTCTGAAACTGATACCATCTGCAAAAGCTGCAGATTGACTGACCTTGTTTGCCTCCGCTTTCATATCTTTGCCTTGGATGTGCAGGAGTATTTAAGTTTGCTGCATCTTGGCAGTATGGAGCTGGTCTTTCTTGAGTGACCCTTCAAATGTGGTGTGAGTTGTAAGTGCTTAGCTTGCAATGAACAGAGGGTTTTGGTGTGAAATGTTGCTGTTCGTTGGCTCTTGGCTGGTGGGTAGATCCATGATTGCTTTGCTTTTGTCTTGAGTTGAAAAGATTGGAAGTCAGCTCTGCGGTGCTTCTCTTTGGTTATTTTCTGGTAAACTTCTAATTTGTTATGAGGGAAGGAGGAGAAGAGTAGTTAGGCATTGCACTGCACTTGTATACTGCTGGTGCATAACCAAAGCTCTATTAATTCCTGGTTGGGGGTGTATGGTGTTTACATGATTTTTTGAGTTGTGTCATTGAAAAGATGGTTCGATCTGTATAAGCTAGTGTATGGGAACTGTTGAGTCCCAGCCTGAACCACTGATTGATCACCTGGGAAAGGACCGGTCAGCCCTGGGAGCACAGGTGAAGGCAGTTCAGCTGTGTGACCAGAAGGGGTGGAGCCTGGCTGCACCTCTCTTAGACCTCATTGAAGGGCTGACTGCCAATGGGGAAGGGTTTCTCATTGGAGATCCCTTCCTTGTGGAGTCTTTCCTGTGAGATGAGATCTCTGAGGCAGGTGAGCACCTTTACTTTTCTTTTGGAATACCATCCTGTCATCCTATCTGTGCTGGTCCCTTTGCTGTTACGCTCCTGGATCACCCTTCCACTGCCTTTATCTTTCTGATTGTAACAGCTGGTTACAGGTGTTTGGCTTCTGTGCTTTATAGTGAAAGCAGTATTTTTAATAAACTGTGAGGTGTTTTATGTTTTAGAAGAATGATATCTGTCCATCACAGTTGTGTATTACCATCGATTAAAAAAAAAAAAGAAAACAGCAAACTCAATAATAGGTGATATTATTATTATTATTATTATTATTAGCAGTCTGTAAACCATTGACTGCACTGTGAATTTTTGCAGCAGTGCCTGCTGTCTGCTGGGAGGTTGCTGTCTTTCCCTTGGATAGCAGCATCCTCCCACTGGGGGTTGTACCAGCTCCCTTCCTGCTCTTTGCCTACAGGGCAGCAGCACTGAGAGGAGCGAGGAGGAACTGCTCCACCGCGATGAGAGCAGATACAGGAGGGAATGGGGAATGATTGCCAACCTGCAGGGCAATCTGTTTGCAACTGGCTTTCATCTCAAAATTAATATTGATAAAAGCTTAAGTTCTCTGATATCCTGGTTACCGGTTTCACTGATAAAGCAGCCAATTCACTGATAATGTTATTTAAGTAGTAGTGAATGATTAAAGCAACAGAATCTGGATTCTGTGCAAATAAAGTAGTGTGGAAATTACTGATAGCATGCATAAAAAGGAATGCAATAAAATAATAAGTACCACACGTTATCTTGCTTTTGCTGTCAATACGTTATTTGTTCAGGTAAGGTATGGGTAGTGTCTGATTGACAGCAATAATTAGTTTTTGTTAAGTTTGGTAAAAAAAACCATCTGCCTGAATGTGCTGTTTCCTGAGTACCACATGCAGTACAACAGGTGAGAGAAGGGAAGGTGGTCACAAACCTTGTCTAACGTGTCCCTGTCCAAAGCTTTCCTGACACTTAGATTAGAATATTGACCTTTGACTTGAGCTCGCAGAACAAATGTTCTGCTAATAAAGACATTTGAACTTGCTCTGCACTGAGTTCACATCAGGTCTTTGTACTGAAAGTTACAGCGGGGGGAGAAACCCCAAAGCAGAAGGTGATCCCATGGGCTGGACTCGATACGCTGCCTGGGCCATCAGGAAGGGTTGTCGGATGCCTGTGTGCTGTTCTGTAAATACTTCCTTTCTTTAAATAAAACAAACAAAGCAAGGAGTGGTTTGAACCTTCTACATCATTTTACCTGGCTCAGGCTCTATGCCTACAATTAAAGGCTGTGCTATAGCCTTTTGCTTCTTAATGCCTTCAAAAGCACGCAACTGCAACATTGGTTACACTGTGAATAACTTAATCTAGAGATTGGTGGGTCAGAAGGTCTGATCCTCCTCCCACTGGCTGCCCTGTGCTGGGAGCAGGCAGGCTGCTTGGGGTGCTCGCAGCGCGCTGTGAATCGCCATGCTGCTGGGTGTGAGAAAGCAGGCAGGAACATCATGATGCGATTCCAGAACAGCTTTTGGAGCAGGCCGTTCAGTGCTGACTAAAGCCTGTCGTGAAGAACAGGGGGAGGAACCCATGTGACTGCCTTGTGTTACATGCTGCTTTAGCTGACGTGGGACTGCTCCCTTCTCCGCAGGGTCAGAAGAAGAGCGTAGGCAGAGGATGGATGTCTTTTCTTGTCTGTCAAATCCAGTTGTGCTGTGTTCTGAACATCTTCACCTGCTGATGAGCTACGAAAGTTATCCTCTTTGTGCAGGCTGGCAGTTGTGTAGGTTTGGGTTCAGTATTATTTACACACGTGTGCACAGATGACCTCCGGTAGGAGGTTAGGAAGGCTGGCTGCAAAGGAGGGTTTAATATTCCCTTTTTTCCAGATGCAGCTGAACTGCTCCCCTGCAATGGGACATCTCTGTAGTGGAACGGCCTTGGCCACTTCACTGAAGCTGAATAATTCCAGGGGACGAGGCTGGCTTATGTGTTATTTGTGTGGTAAGCAGAGGAGCCTACCAAAACAAATGAGATTAAGCTTGAAAGCTCTTATGCCTTCAGACAAGTTTGTGTTGTATAGCACTATTCAGTGTACGTGGGATATATCTATAGGCACTGTATTAATGCCAACCAGATACAGTGCCTCTTTGCAGCATGGATTGCAAAAGTTGCAGTATGGATCTTGGTTCTTTTTTTCCCCCTCCTCGTGCATTTCTATAGGGTTTTGAAGCCTTTTTTGTTGAATTGGTTGACTTGAATTTTATCTGCAGTTGTGTTACGTTCTTACTGCATAGCCTCAAATTAGTTACATTTGCATCACCTGTTTGTATGCATAAAAGTGCCCCACATATGCTGATATCTTTAGGAACATCTTGTGAGGTGGCACAACATAAAATTAGGTCTTGTTGACTTGAGGGATTGATTGATGGGGAGTTAATTTTTTGAGACCTGTTAATGTGTATTCCTATTTAGATGTGCACCAGCCAGAGGCAGCATGCAGAGAGAAATCACCCAGTTCATTTTCAAGCTAGAAACCATTATCTTCCAGGCTTTAGTAGCTGTGCTGCAAGGCATGCCTTGGTCAGCGGCACCGCAGAGCCCAGTAATGAGGGTGTGATGTATGAAAGCTCCGGTATGCATTGCAGCAAAACCACTCTGATGCCAGAGGCACACTGTGAAGTGGGCTGTTTTGCATGTGTGTCAGCTGCTTCAGTTCCTGCTGCCTTACAGCCAGAGGCAGTACCTTCTGGTGTAATTCAGTTGTGTTTTGGATTTACTTTGTATGTTAAGTGAGTTACTGCGTCGAATTTTGATTAAAAATGTCTTTGAAATTAGAGCATGGAAATCTCCATTAGCAAAGGAAAGTTCTCCTTTGAGTGCTGGCCCCAATAAGCCACACCTGCATGTCACTGCCTCTGCAGTGACTGCATGCAGCTGTTCTACGTCCTAAATTTTATTCTCTTTTGAAGACACTGTACTTCCTGCTGCACTGATACAACCTACCTGCCTTACTTCTTGCATTAACACACCGTGCTGCATACAGCTGCTGCTCAAAGTGGATCGTTGTGGCAGCTCTGGTTCCTTCCTGCTGTAGAGGACCCTGGGGGCTGTGGAGGTGCAGTGGCAGGCATAGCTGCTGGCTATGCTCTGGTGGCTGCTTGTGATACCAGCTGTGTGTGCTTGGATTAAGAGATGAGCTCCCATGTATGGAGCTGCTCTCTGGCAGGACAGCTGTGGGTGATCCCTTCAGGGCAGGCTGAGCCTGTCCCCTGCCCGATGGTGCTGGCAGCAGGGGGATGCTGGTGGCATGGCTCCAGCTGTGCTTCCCTGTTTGTTTGTGTGCTCAGTGGACATGCTATTGCTCTTTGTCATCAGTGATGACTGAGAGACAAGGAAGGCTCTGCTACCTGTGTTGTCAGGGGCTTGCTTAAAGTTGCAGCAGACTTTGGCTAGAGGATTTAACAGCGTGCGTCTCAGTGCCCTGATTCACCCATAATGGTGCCTCTTTCACTTCAGAACACCCAGCAGTGCTGGAGGGCTGCCCTCATAGAGAAATACCCTAATTGTTGTGTTTCTGAAAATGTATTACTAAAGAAGTACCCACAATGGTACTTCTTGTTTAAGAACCTGAGGCTTAGGCAAGACTGGCAGAGTTTTGCTGTTTAAACATGCCAGGTGTTCCACAAACTCTCTATCAGCTGGAGAAATAGTAGGAGTAGCTTACTTAGCAGCAACATGCTGAGATTGAAGACATTAAAATAAAATTTTGCAGTTCCTGTCAAGTTTATTGTGGGTAGTGATCCTCAGCCAAGGCATGCCTTTATGAGATGAACGTTTGCCTTAGGTTCTGCAGATGCTTGCCTCCGGGACAGATAGCATCCTGATTCCATGGGGATCTCCCTCTCCTGGTATCTTCTGGCAGTGTCACAAGCTGCATGGTTTGTGCTGTAGAGATATAAAATCCAGACCCGTCTTTTATTTCGTGTCTCAGCTATTCTCTGCTTGCTTGCACTGTAAGCTCTTCTGACTTTCTCAGTTGGACCTCACCAGAATGATTAACTCTTCTCTTCCTGCTCTTAAGCTGTTGTGCTTTATACCTGCTCAGGGGTTGTGTTCTTAGTGTTGCAGCTTGCTGTAGCATCACAGCCCTGCCTGCTCTGAGCTACAAATGACTGCACCAAAGCAAAGCTGCTGAGTGTGGGATGCAGATGACTGAGTCATTTTATTTTTATAAGCATATGAGCAACAAACAACTGATACCTCAGTATTTTGATTTCTGAACAGTGCAAAGTTTCTCTTGTGATGTTGGCCAAACTTCCCTGCCCCTTAGTGCTGTAACACAGTCCTTACAGTCACTGATTAAGAATGATGTTATATAATGGTATCAATCAAGTAAAACTTTTTTGCAAAAAACACGCAGACTAGCTCTGTCTGTTGCAGGCTGTGCCTGAAACATGCAGCTCTGACTTCCTTCTGCTGGTGTCTGGGAGCTGCTGGGCTGCAGGAAGTTGTACGTGTCTTTCTTAGAAGAGAAGGCTTTAGGCGTAGTCTGTGACATCCCCCTCTGGTACTTGAGGAGCAGTGAGAGCTCTACTGTGGCCTTGGCTCCTGCATATTGCTTGGTGTCCCAACAGACCTCAACAGGCACAGAACAGCTGTGACTCAACCACTGCATGTGTCAGCATGCTGCCAGCCCTTGCCCTGTGCCCAGGAGTAACGTGGTGCCCTGTGTGTTCCCTGGCACGTCCCTGGCGCCAGTGAGCGCTTCCTTCCTCAGCAGTGCCCCGCGGCTGTCTGCCAAGGGTCACAGCTGGGAGAGAACAGCCGCTCCCACAGTCTGACGTATCTGTCATGCTCCCTTAGTCTGAAATGAAGTGCACCTTCATTGGCTCCTGATTCAGCAGTCTGCTTGCACAGCACAAAATTCCTGCTGCTTTGAGCTCACTTGTGAACGGCAGCACCGTATCTCCCTGTGGTCTCAGCATGTTTACTCCCTCCTTAGATGCAAACCTGAGTTAGACTCGGCAGTGGGAGTAAAGAATTAAATGTGTACAGAGCAGTATTTCCCTAATGCTTTACAGGACTGTCTTCTAACAGTGTGTAAACCTGCTGACTGCAGCCCATACGTGTACACTGCTGTAGTACCCTGCATTTCTGACCTTACAGTTAATTCTTAACTAATGCTCCGGGCTGTTGGGCTGTCCTACCTTGCCCTCCCAGCCTTGATGACAGAGCAACAAGATCAATTCCACAAGAGGGAGGTAACTGAACACCCGTGCCTTGGTTTTCCCAAGGCACACCTTGGTTTTTTATAACTGGGGACAATGCCAAGTGTATGAAAACATTGAGATTAACTCATTGGTGTCTGATATGCCTTCTGAGCCTGCAGGCAGGATGCAAGTGTCACTGTGGTACTGTTTCTTTTCATACAACTCTTCATACTCGGTTTCTGCACTACAGTTGAGTTGCACCTTATGGCAGTTAGATTTTTTCAAGCTGCCATAGTGTAATTCACTGCTTCAGACACCCTTCATTCTTTCCTTTCAGCTTTCTACCATTTGGCATCAGTATAACATATGAGCTGTCAGTTGAGTGCTCAGTGTTTTGCCTCTGTTTCAGCTGTTCTTCCTGCTGTTATTGCATACTCTGAGAATGCAGTGTGCTGGAGGCACTGGGGAGTTAATAGAGTGATTACCTCAGCGAGAATGGTGTTCACTTGTTGTAAAGCAAAGTGTTGTTTGGATATCTTCCCCACACATCAAGGCCGTTTGCTCTTTCAGTTGCTGGATGCAGATCCCAAAGACACTGTGCTGCTCATGTCTCACTGTAGCTTTCATAGAATTGCTAAGGGTGGAAAAGACCCACAGGATCACCCAGTCCAACCATTTGCCCATCACCAATGGTTCCTGCTAAACCACGTCCCTCAATGCAACATTCAAATGCTCTTTGAACACCACCAGGATCAGTGACTCCACCACCTCTCTGAGCAGCCCATTCCAGTGCCTGACCACCCTTTCAGAGAAGTAGTATTTCCTGATGTCCAGCCTGAACCTTCCCTGGCACAGCTTGAAGCCATTCCCTCTAGTCCTTTCATGTTTGGTCTGAAATAAAACAAGCATACAGAACTTAGTGCTCATGAAGGGCGGGCTCTAGGTAGTGCAAAAAGATGGTACATAAATACAGGGCAGGTGGTTTTTCTTTTAAGAAGTTAGGCCACTTGGGTTGAATCCAGGTGGATTCAGTAGCAGGAGTCTATACTGTGGAAAGAAAGCATTTTGGTGAAGTAGGTGCTGCATTATCCTGATCTTGTTTTCTCCCTTTTTGTAATGAGATGGAGGGGGACAAACAGAATGTAGAGGTGAAGGATAAGCTCAGCGAAATGTAACCACAAGAAGGCTGTATGTGAAATACACTGTGCTGTGTGTACCGGAGGAAAGTGCTGTGCCCCGAAACTTAAGAGCACTTGATCAATAGTAACAGAACAATCTGGTCCTCCTTCATGTTCTAAAAAGCGAAAACCTGTTCTTTAGCAATCCTGCTTGTGTGAAAAGAACTACATAAAATGGACTCTTGAGGCAGCTGACCAAATTGCCCTGGTTGGGGGGTAAGAAGATCAGGTGAGGTCCAGGTCGGGGCTGGTGTAAGTTGTATGGCTTATAGGGAGATGCACATTGGTTGTTTTTAATTCCTGGTGTGTCTCCTGCCAGCCTGTGTTGCTGATGCCTTGAGTTTGTGAGAGGTAGAGGAGTAACAGGATGGCTTGGAGCTAAAGCAAGAGGAACCGGTATACCAATGCTTATAACTTTTGATTTGGATTACAGGTGAGTTGGAATTGCCTTGCCTAAGTTCTTGCCAGGCAGAAGTGTACCTGCCTGCCACAGAAAGCTTTGCTCTGTGATGGAGAAGCCGTGCTTGAGGGAGGTTTTCAGACAGAAACAAATGCTGGCTAGTGGAGGAGAAAGCCAGGAGTTCTGCTGTCTTCCCAGACCTCTGAAGAGGGGTTGATAATGCAGTCAGAGCACAAATAAGTCTGCTGCATTATGGATGATTTCACAACTCTGCTGTTTCTTCTGCAAAGGCTGTTACAGTGGGCAATTTCATCAAATCATAGAACCACAGAATGGCCTGGGTTGAAAAAGACCGTCAAGCCTCAACCCCCCTACTATGTGCAGGGTCGTCAACCACTAGACCAGGATGCCCAGGCAAACTGATTTCTCTAACATCAGTAGGGGAAACTGAAGAGCTGTGTTCCAGCCTCTCTGCCCTGGCCCTGTGGCTGCTTTGGTGTGGGCAGGCAGGCAGTTATAGGCTCCTTCCTGAGCTCCCAGACATGACAGGAGTAACTGACTGTGCCTTGTGCTCTGAGCATCAAATGAGAGGAGGGGATTGCTAACTTAGATGCTTTGCAACACGTGCTGTGAGCACTCCATCTTTGTATTTCTGTTGCTGTGACTCATTTAACAGCAGGCTGCAGGTTCTGTATTATAGCACCTCAACTAGCGTGAACTTCTTGTGTGATTCTTGAGGGATTTGTGCTGAGATCAGGCTGTGTTCCCAAGTACAGGAGTAGTGCAGTGGCCGTTCAGAAATCCACATAGTGCTTCTGCTTAACCAGAGCTGCAGGTAAGAGGTGCATTCTGCCTTTTTTCCTGTCAGAGCTTTAATGCTCCACGGAGAACCAGCAGGTGTGCTTGCATGCACGGAGCAGTCAGTCTCAGAATAATTGAGCAGGCAGAGCTCTCTGCAGTGTGTATTAACCTGAAAGGACAACATTGCAGTCTAAAAGAACTCTGATTCTTAATCTGGTTTATTCTTCAAATCTGGATTCGATTCAGACAGTTCATCTGGTCAATCTCTATAACAAACCGCTCAGAGCAAGGCATGCAGGCTACAACTGGTACCTCTGGATGTCTGTGCTCTTTGATAGGCAGCATCTGACTATCTTAAATCCCTTGAGTACGCAGGTCCTGAGGCAGTGTTCCTCCTCTGTGCTGTGCTGCTACAGCCATATTGCTGTGTGTTATATTCCCCCAGCCTCCAACAAGGACAGTTTCCAAAGTGTCAAGGTCCTGGCAGTAGCACTTATGCAGAAGGGCATCTCGGGCTGTGTTGGGAGACTTTATTTCTCAAGGGCCTAGGAACCTGGGAGTAGGATTTCTTCTACCGATGCAGAACAGTTGGGTGTCTGTGAACACCATGTGACAGATCTGCGACTGACTGCAAAACATACTGCTGTTCTGATCAAATTACATTTCTTATATCCTTACTTTTAAGTGCCAGGATTGCCCTGAAACTAGAATAGTAGGTACAAGATTATCCAGAGAAGGCAGGCAAAACTGTGACTATATATGCAGGAACTGAAAATTACCTTCACTTGGTCACAGTTTTAAAAATCTTGCCATTGGCATCTAGAAAAATCCTATTGTAGCAAACTGTGTTTAATGGTGTACCTGAGGTAGTGTGGAAGTATGACGGGTGTAGGCTGTCCCTAAAAGGGAGTCATGCAGAGCCCCTGCCTGAAGCACTGCAGGTGATAAAGTCACAGAGTTGTTTGACATTCTGATCTTATTTAGTCAGCAGTCTTCCTATGCCATGGAGTGATTTCTTAATTGGTGCTTACATGGAATCTTGTAGTTCTGTGTTCCTAGCCTGCAGTTACGGGGGACCAAGGGAAAGAGGAAGGGTCTGCTGTTAGTAGCATTTTTGGAGTAGCTGTAGCAGTTACAATTTTAGCAAGTAATCTCTTAAACACTGCGAATGAAGAAAGGTGGGTAGATCCAGGGAGGTGCATTTGAAAATGATCAAAATGACATGGTTTAGATTCATTAATCTTTGTGTGCCAGCAATTGCAAAGATTAACAAGCTCTTCTCTAGAAGGTGGTCAGACACAAATCTCAGTGTTCATAGTGAAAAACTGTCCACGTGATGCCTCATTAACCATTGTTCCTCGTTACCATTGGCCTTAGATGTATTCAGGTTGGGTAGATCTCATGTGGCTGTAAACACATGATTTAGAAGTAGATAAGCAAATAAACCTGTGAAACAAGTAGACAGTGTGGATTTATCAGTAAAAAAAATGATTTTTACATCTCTAACTGTATGTCTCTCTCAATTCAAGTTGCAGGAGTAATTACAGCAGACTTTCTGTCAGGATTATTTCACTGGGGAGCAGACACCTGGGGGTCTGTGGAGCTACCCATCGTTGGCAAGGTTTGAGATTCTTATCCTTAAACTGGGAAAAATTAATGAAATCCTATTCTGAAACACTTCCAGCGTTCTCAGCTGTGTTGGACAGGTACCTTTCTTGCAGCTTGTAGGCATAACCAACGCCTCTGCTTTGTACTCTCCTCTTCTTAGCGGCACAGTGTATTGCTGGTGGGTGCTCCAAGCACCATGTTTACATGTGGTCCTGGTGACACTGTTACATTTTATCACCCTGATTAGCTCTGCACACAGTTCTGCAGTACCAGTGTTCACAAGCCTTCCCAAGTGGCAGTGAAATAGCTTGTGGCACACAAGTGCAGAGACCTGACTAGACTTGTATAGAGCTTCCAAAAGGTGGAAGTGCAGGATTTCCCTGCCCTGCTTCACCAGGAGTCCTGGTCCCACAGCTGAATCTTCAGCAGTTCTATAGAAAACATGGAGAAGCTCTAGTAAAAGGTTTTTCTACTTCTTGGTGCCCCTGGCTGCTGTTGTAAATGATGTATTATGCACACAGCTACAAATGCTGGGTGCTTAGAGAAAGTGTACTGACATAATAAACAGTAATCTGCTTTTTAAAATAGACTTCTTCATAACTGCTGTTAATTATTACTCACAGCCTAATATTAGGACATCTTTAAAAAAAAAATGTGCATATGGAATATTCCTTGCAGTTATTCAGAAATAAGACTTAACTTCATCAGCTCAGTGAAGTTAAGCCCATTGATTTTTGAACTTAATTTTGTTTGCCTTCAACAGATTTAGTAGTGCTTAACTGCCTGAACCTGTGGAACACAGGGGGGAAAAAAAGCTCTGCAGGAAACTGCACTACAAACAGAAGAGCTCACAATGATCAGGATGGCGCTGCATGAACTATACGTGATGTGTGTGTAGGAGCCAAATAACTATCCTTGTTTCACTGCCTCTCTCTTACTTAGTACATTTACACTCTCTCTTCTCTGAGACTGTATATTTAGATGCCATTTCTGGTGTAGCTTTTTTTCTTTCCGTGATAAACCTTGGGACGCATTTTCCCTATTTGTTTTCTCAGGCTTTCATCAGACCCTTTAGAGAACATCATATTGACCCTACAGCAATTACCAGGCATGATTTCATAGAGACCAACGGAGACAACTGCTTCATGACGTTGGTCCCATTGGCAAACATGGCATACAAATTTGTTTCCTTTTCCCCAGGTAAGCTGTTAGCCATAACTTACGTGGATTTGGCATTTTTGTTGATGAGGATAGAAGAAATCAATGAATGTGAGATGACAAGTAATTGCTGTTGGAAACACAGTCCTCCCTAGAGGAGGAGGGGAGGGAAACTTTCTTGAAGGGGAAGCAAACGTTTTCTCTATGCCAACAACAAATCTCTGAGGAGTCTTCTAAGGAAGTATTAGAAGTAAACTTCCCCTGCAAGAGGAAAACAAGCTACACAAGAAAACTCTTTGCTCTAAATCATATAAAAATGCTTCATCTGTGTATAGAAGTACTTTGAATGCTAGACAAGCAAGAATTAAAGATGTTTAATTTTATAGATAAAAATTCAGGGTTTAACTTCCTGTTTACTGCAATTTGGCAGATGCTGACACATCCCAGTCTTTCTTGTGACATACAGAAGCTATTTATAGCTTATTTGCTCGTATGACACTTGCTGAAGCAACTTTTTTGAGGCCCTTGTTATTTCGTGCAGTTCCAGTCAGGTCTGGCTGAGCAAGACCACACTTTCCTAGTAGAAATATACCTTTTTATGAAAAACAAATCTTGTTTTGCAGAAGCATTGTATGAAACGTGTCCTTGGGAGTGCTATGTCTTTGCCCTTATCATCTTCATAACCATGACGAACCAGATTCACAAGTGGTCTCACACATATTTTGGTCTTCCACGCTGGGTCATCTTTCTACAGGACTGGCATGTTATCCTGCCTCGGAAACATCACAGGATTCACCACGTGTCTCCACATGAGACATACTTCTGCATTACAACTGGTACTGTCATCTGGTTCACACTGCAGAGTGTTGGGTTTGGTTTTTTTTTTGGTTGTCTCGTATAATTCCCATGGCAAGATGTAATTTAGTGACAGTCTATTAAATACAGAAAAAGGCATGATGAGGCTGAATGTGCTTTAAGTTTTGGTAAGATAGGAAGGCCTAAAATTACTATATAATACATTGCAATAGAAGCCCATTGAAGTTGCCTCTTTGTGCACTCTACAGTCAGTTATTTGTCAGCTTCAAAATACAGAATCAGAAAAGTAAGTTAGCTAATGTACTAATTAACACCCAGAAAGTAAGATGAAGCCTTTCTGAATTCATTGTGAGGCCTATTAAACCTGTATGACTTCAGCCTCATAATCTCTATGATATTCCTACTACGCACTTAAACTATCCTAAATTTGCAAGCTAGGAAAGATACATTAAACTTTTGTTGCATTATGCCATTTACGGACATTTTTACGTAAGTACAAGGAGCCTGTCCCGTATTAACCTGTTAAAGCCTTCCTGGTGACTTGGAAGCAGAAGTGAGGTTAGCTGAGTGTGTGCTTTTGGGTGCATGCTGCTAGCAGTGCTGTCCTTTTAATCCAGGAAGTGTCCACCTTTTCTCTTGTTAAGTGCAGCATGGTGCTACAACAAGGCTTCCCCACCACAGCCTTTATTAGCAATCAGTTAAGCAAACTTAAATGTATTATGCATTCCCTGGGTGTCAATAAAAGCACTTTAAAAGGGAACGTTGATATTGGCACTATCAAAGCTTGAGATTGTTAGGAAAAACTTTTACTTCAATTCTTAGCGTTGTTTAGGTTCCAAACTGAGATCTCAGTTCTTCTAGAAAGTGTAAGTAGTAGCATTCATAATGCATTTCAGTATCGTGCTATGTGTGTTTATTGTCCTGTATGAACTAATGCAAAACACAGGGAAAGAGCCATGCTGGCTTTTGGTCATGGGGAAACTAACCTAGAGGGGAAAGAGCTGAAATTGGTGGGTGTCATTTGTTTGAATGTCGACGCTGAATATAGAGTGCTGCAAATACAAACATATTGCTTTTAACACAGATCAGTTAAACTTGGTGACCTCTTTCTGACAGCTTTGCAGTGACTGTAGTCCACCTCTTAGCACTATACTTTTCCTTTGTGTTTAAATTAAGGAATATCACTAAATACTACAATACTTTGGGTGCTGTGATAAACGTTTTTTTTTCTTTCCACTTAGGTTGGCTGAACTATCCGTTAGAGAAGATCAGATTCTGGAGGTGTTTGGAGAACATGATCCAAGGACTAACTGGGGAGAAGCCAAGAGCAGATGACATGAAATGGGCTCAGAAAATTAAATAACTTCTGCCAGCTGTCTGCAGTCCTTAACTTTGTTGCCAATTTTTTGTTTTTAAAGAAGCCATCAGCCAAATTCAAGACCTGCAAAGAAATAACAGACTCTAAAGCACAAACTAAGAAGTGCTAACAGACTGTAATTTAAAGAACTAATTCTTAAAACAATACTTGAAGATGATTACTCTTACTGAGCACCTTTTGTTTAGCCATGTCGCTTACATCCTAGAAAGTACTTCATCACTGTATTTTGTAAAGCTGTCAGGCAAGCCAGAAGGCAGGACAGTTACTTCATTGGTACGTGGTGGCTTTGTGAACGTGTTGTATCAACATTATTTGACACTTCAAAAATAGCTTGTTGCCTGAGACCTCTGGGGGAACGGTGACAGCAGTTTGTCACTTCATGTTTGAGTCCAAATAACACTGCATGAAAACAGTGTGTCAGTACTGGAAGCCTATAAAATCATCACTGTTCAATGCACTCTTTGTTTGGTAAACTTGCAGCTCCATCTTTGCTATCGTGTTAAATCTAACTGATGTAATGTGGAACAGAATTTTGAGAATCCCACTCCACCGGTGGGTCATGAATCCTTAAGTGTCTTCAGTTTCCCTTAACATAAAATTGTTCTACTCTCTACATGGAATTGGGCAAACCATTTCTGTATAAGCCTTCAGTTGTACCTTAACAACTGCCTGAGGAGAGGGAGGGCACAGCACATGTTTGCATTCATTTGTGTGGAGTGCTCACTGGTGAGCCTTCTATTAAGTGTTTCCTACCCTGACAATAAATGTTTGAAATAGGTATAGCATTGGGCACACTGCACATAGCTGTATTCAAGAGCTCAAGGTATCAAACTTATAATGTTAGAAGGGAAACGTCAATGACTGATGTTTTGTTCATATTTTTTTTTTAAGGTGCTTGCTTGTTTCTGTAAATAATATAAGGCCTTAATCTCTTCTGGTGTAACGGAATAATATTTTAATGTGATGTTTGAATGTATATAATATATTTATAACAGAGAAATTGGATAATACTAATCACATTTGTTATGACTTGTTGCTTTTCTTCATTCATACACTCTTAGCATTTAGTCCAGACTTGATCACTTGGTTGCAAAATGCAGTTCCAAGTACCTGAGTATTTTGCAGCCTGTTGAGCCTTGTTTAGGTTGAAGTGGTTGCTTGTTCTTCAGCTTTGTTAGGAGCTCAACACTACATTATGCCAGACTTCAGCACCTTTCCAGAAGTGCAATTAACTGCAATGGCATTGGATGCTAAGGATAAGATTGGGGAAAAAAATTTCCCTTAGCACAATATTAAGTATTTACATCCAACAGGCACTGAATTGAGTGAATGTGGTTTGCTTCTTGTTTAATTCTCTTCTAAATGAAAACTTACTGAAGGTCAAACCGAAGATTCTCTTCACTAGTTGTAAATTGTATTGACTTTGTACTGTGCACTTTCCTGAAGTGCATGGTAAGGGGCTTTTAAGTCATAGGTTCAGACTGACCTTGATCTCACCGTGTGTGTAAGCTTTTAAGTACCAATTTTCAGTGTTGGACGACACAGTAAAGGGTTGGGACTTGGCAATTCTCCTTCAGTAGTGAGAATGGATGAATGCTGAAGACTGAATTGGCTTCTACGAATAAAGTCACAGTTGGTACTATAGGTACCAGTTGCTTAATATACTTAAATGATTCAGACCTTTAAGGACAACATTTTACTATTATGTGAAATTGTCCTCTCAAATTGTTATAGTTAATGCTGGGATCTCCATGTAGCTTTGGCAGTAAAGAATACTTTGGTGAGCATTTAGTTGAAACTGAGGAAGAGGGAGGACTACTCTTTTTATACTGCTATTGAGGAAAACAACTGTATGATTCTGTGTTGCCCTTGTTGAAAAGGGCAGCTCTCACCCTAGGTCTCCAACACCATCCTTGGTGAAGACGGCCATGCCCAGGAATGTGCAGTGCTGGGGCAGCAACCAGAGTCTGCCAGCTTGGTATGGGGAGGTTGTTACAGGCTGTCAAGCTCTTTGTTAATTAATGATGTTTCTCTCCAATCCAGGTATTTATGAAGCTTGATTCTGTGCTGTATCTGTTGGGTCAAAGTAGTTCCTAGAACACATAGCGATAAAACTAGTTCTAATTTCCAGGTACTGACTGTTGTATGTCACAGACTGATATGCGAATATAAATTTTTGTGGGAAGAATGGTAGCTTCCCCTACTGGGCAAGTTGGTGTGACCTTCATTGCTTTGAATCAGTTCAATTAGATCCAGTAATATTCACAAGTCGTGGCTAAAACTTATTTTAAATTTCTTTGGTGTAACAGGTGTGACAGAAGTTGAACTAAAACGTGATGAATACTGCTGTGGTGGGGATGCAAACAATCGTGTGTCCAGAACAAAGAACGCTTCTCCCTCTTCTCCCCTTCCAGTGTGCAAGTTCCTACAGTTCTAGGAGTGTAGAGTACAAAGCTGTGAGTACAAAGAGCAGTAATAGTTACCTCTCACATCACAAAAATCTAAATTCATGTCTCCTTCTGTCCTGAGGCTCCCATAATTCATATTCTAACAGCTTTGTAGTCCTCGGTTTTCTCTCTCTCCTGTCCTACTCCCTTCCCTTCCCAGCTCGCTGGAGTTGAGTAAAGCAGTGTCCTTAGCAGAGTGTTAATGCATGCTGACTTGGTTCTGGTCTTTCTGCTGGATTCCAGGAGCTCCTTCACATTTTTAAAGCAGTGGTTTGCTTCTGTCAAATCCACGTGGTGATTCTGGAGCAAAAAGCTACGTGGATCCTTCACAACAGATGTAAATCTGGCTTAAGATGAATTTGCCTTAAGTTGATTAGGAACAGATTAGAGCTAAAATAGAACCAGCCCCTCTTAAACTCTAGTGAGGGCCTGTGCTTCAGTGTGACTGACACCTGCAGAAGCCACTTGGTTTCACTCTGTCATTTCTCAAGAAGATGCAGATGGCTCTCTGCTCCCTGGGGCTCCAGAGCAGCAGCCAGGCTGATGGCCTCCCTGGCTTTGTGGCTGTCCCCCCATGCTGCTCATGGCACTGCAAGGACCAAACAGGAGCCGATTCCTCATTTTTGCATCTCTAGTGCTACAGTGCAACCCTAGCAGCACAGCTGTTTGAGGCCTTGTCTGCAAGGGGAAGTGTAGCACTCTGTGAAAGAGATGAACATTGCTGCATGGTTTCCTACAGTTCCCAAAAGAGCAGCAGGAGGTGCAGAACAGCCTCTAGAAGCAGCAGCCTGATGAAACGCTGCCTCGATCCCTGCATGGATCGGGCCCAAAGTAGGAGGTTTGGGCTGTCACGAAGTGCTCGTACCTGTTATCCCCTCCCATACCTGGTGCAGAAGGGAGGGGGCTGCAACACTGGCGTTTCACTGAGCACCCACCTTTTCCCAGAACTGCCACAGTTCCAACGGGAGCACCTGGCATCCGCACCCCCAGCTCCAGGTCAGGTTTGCTGAGCAATCGTGCCACCTAGCTTCTGCCCTGTTCACTTCCTCTGCTGCTCTCAGCCGCGTCTGAAATGCAGCGTTAGATTAAATTGTAGTCTGACCAGCAAGACTGATGTTGCTATTTTTAAGGCAGCATCACTGAATAACTGGTAGAAATGGTACCATGGCTGTTTGCTGCTAAAAGCTGTGCACTTCAGAGTTGATATAACAGGATAAGAGTTTGAATGACTGCTGTGAGTTTCTAAATCTTTTACTTCATAATAATTTCTGTGAAATTTCCATGTGATGTCTCAGGACAAAATTTTGGGAATATATAGCGCAAGACAAAGCAGAATTCATTAATTCATTTCCTTCCTGTTTTGTTTTGTTTCTTACTGTACTGACTAGAGAGAGGCAAGGAAAAATGGTACTGATGAAGCACAGCACTCTAGGTCCTCCTGCTGTTGCGTCTCATCTGGCCATGCATTTTCCAGATTCCATATCTGGATAGTCCCAACCTTAAGGAGCTCAGTGGGGACACCCATCTGTGCTGTCTTTCCTGCTACAGAAGGGAGGGCCCAGACCATGTATTCGAGTGCTGCATGCTGCTGCCTGCTCACCTCAGCTGTTGTCACTACAACATCTGCATGGAGCACGCACAGCAGCACAGCACTGTCTGCTTGTGCAGCACAAATTGCTGTTGGTGTTTCACAGCATTGAGAATGGCAGCAAATGAAATGACTGTGTTACATCACTGATATTTTCCATAGCTGAAAATGTAATGGGAAGACGTTTTGGAAGCAAATACATAAACAAAGCCAGACTATTACCAAGTGACTGTGGATAATTTAAGAGCATTAGGAGCTAAATGCTGCTTGTGTTCTGGCTATAATGAACGTGGTTTGGCAGTTATTAATTGCATTGGAGTTTTATAGGATGTTAAATGCTTGAAAGCGTGTCTGTGCTTCAGGCATCCCTGGAGGAGCTAGGGCTCTGTTTTCCCCGAGACAAGGCGGCTGCCGACCTGGGGGGTGCGCAAACAGCTCGGGCACCCCCCGCCAAACAGAAAACGCAGGTAAACTCGTGTATGCCCGCCCGCGCGACGAAGCCTGGGAGGCCTCCCGCGTGCACCACAAAGCTCTCCTCCGCCGCTGCCTCGCCTTTAGCGCGCCCGCCCGCACCGCGAGGCCTAACTTCCCGCGTTGCGTTGACGAGGCGGCAGGGGGTGGGGCTCCGGCGGCAGCGGCGCAAGATGGCGGCCACCACGGGTGCGGGTGAGCGGGCGGCGGGGCCGGGTCGGGCCGCCCCTCTCCGCGGGGCAGCAGGCGGCGGGGCCGAGCCGGAAGGCGGCCGACGGAGGGGCCAGGGCTGCGGCGAAGGGAAGGGAGGAAGGGGAGCGGCAGCGGGGGCTGGGCCGAGGGGCGCGGCGCGTTGCCTGCGGAGGCCCGGCTGGGTGGGCCGGGGGCTGCGGGTTGCGGCCGGGCGTGACTCGGTGGAGGGAGCCGCGGAAACGCCCCTCGCGGAGGCCCCGCCGAGCGCAGGCCGCTCCCGGCCGCCCCCAGCTCGCAGTGAGTCTCGGCCCCGCCGCAGCGCTCCGGGGCTGTGGGCGGAATGCGGCGCTCGGCGGTGGGCGGCGGCTGTCGGGGGGTCGAGGCCCGAGGGTGCCGCTTCCGAAGGGCTCAGGAAGTTGAATGCTGATTTCCTGCCTCGTTTTGCACCTGCTATGAGTGGTTAAACGCGTTAAACTAAATGGCAGTAACCGGACCTCTGTGTATCTTTTCTTGCTGTATCTTTTCTTGCTGATCCTTTCTGGTCAGCCTCTGCAGACCAAATAATACAGTTTCATTCCTGTTTGCCAATCACACCCAGTCTGCTCTCATAAACAGTGTCCAGTATGCCCTAGCAGTGCCATGCTTAGATCTCATCCTCTGATGATAAGTGTGGGATCGTCCCAGGGCTGCACTGTGAGGTACAGCGGAAATATCTGGAGGTACTTTCCTTACAGATAGGTTTCTGCTGGTGGCTTTCCAGCCCTCAAGAATAAATGTCACTGTGCAGTTAATTCCTAGTGACCATGTCCATAGTAGGGTTCTGTGTTTGGAAGCAGGTGGCTGTGAGGTGTGGAGCACCTGGTTAAAGCCCATGGACAGTGCACATTTCCACTACCACATTATCTCACTTTTCTGCTCCTATAATCCTATCAGTCTGCTGACCTTCCATTTCATATGTGTCTGGAAGAGCAAGGCCAGTGATTGTTGCTTTTAAGCCAATGCAGCTTCATGAATTATTGCCTGGGTGGTCATGGAGGGGGGAGGAGAGATGGAGATCCAAACTGCAGCAACTCAGTCTGGAGCCAGCCCTGCACAGCTCCTCTGTGCTTTTGGGATGAGCTATATGTTGGTAGCCACTGTCCATCAGCCACACTGTGCCTTTGTATTGCTGTGTTACACCACATCCTCCTGAACTGTCCCTGGCCTTCAGTGTTGGAAGCAGTACAAAGCCAGGGAGATGGCAAACAAGGCTCAGCTCCTTGCCTCTAAAACATGAGCATCAGACAAGCACTGTGTTTAGCTGCTCTTGTGGTCCTGTTTGTTTAAGTGCTGCTGGCAAGAGGAAATAGTGCAAAACAGTATGTGTCAAAAAAAAAAAAAAAAAAAAAAAGTGTTGCTAAAACATTGAACTTCTGCAGTAAGCCCCATGGTTGGGACCGGGGAAGTTTTGCATACAGACCAGTGGTTTGCACTGATGTGGGCCTGGGAGCTTTGTCCAGCTGTGAATCCCAGTCTGCTGTACCTACCACCAACCTGCTTTGTCTGAGTGCACCAGTAAAGTATGGCTGGAGATTGTCCTTTCTGAAAAAGAGAGCAATGTAGTGTCCAGTTCCTGACAGCAGTAGTGCCACTAAAATGCAGGTCATGATTCCTCCTCACCAATGTGCTGAAGGCATTAGTAACACAGAGCCAGGAAGTGACTCCTTGTTCGGCACTGTGCCTGATTCACTGTGGGGCTGCATGCAAGTGTCATGACGTCTTCACTCATTTGTAGAACAGGTTTTGCTAACACTTGTTTCATGGCATCTAAATGCATTCATATTTACTTACAAAGCACTTGAGGTGTTTGATATCATAAGTTTATAGTTAAATGAAAGAGCTTAAGTAGAGGTTGAGGATGAAAAGTATTCAGTCATTCTTTGAAAGCAGCTACTGGCCCAGAGGAAGGAATGACAGATTATGGCACTACAAATTTAAAGAAAAAAGGTCAGGGCCAATCCTGGGAATTAGACAAGTAAACCTTGTCTTTTTACTTAATAAGCCAGTAAGAATAATTAAAAGGGAAAAAAAATGTGAAGATGTAAGGCTCACCAGTATTGTTTATACAGAGTTCTGCATTGCCAATGATAATTTTTCTCCTTTCTCTTCTCCTCACAGTTAATGTATGAATAAAGAGTTGGCTTTAGTCGTCCTGATAAGGTTTCACAGTAGACCAGAGCACCCAAGCAGTAAGTGCCTGCCTGTCTCTCAGGCTGCATGCTGCACATGTTGGCTCTGCTGGTTCATGGAGTGGGCTGCAGATGGGTACTTGTGGGTGTTCTGCCACAGCTCGCTCCTGCTCCAGTGTTGCCATGCCATAGTGGAAAGACGGTTATTATAAGGGGTCAGAGCCTGGACATGTTGGCCTATGAAATACTGTTTTTCCAACTTCTATCGTGAGAAAAAGTGTAATGACCTCATTTAACTCACCATTCTCATATAGGTCGGTTGCAGAGCTGCGGTAGACACTATGTTTACCAACAGCCCAAAGGAACAGAGTGGTAACACAATTTGCCCAGATATAAGTTACTTAAAGTCAGAGGAATGTGGAGAACCTCAGAAGGATAGGACAAATCATTTGGTGAATGGATGTGATAGTAGTAATCTATGTGGTTAATATTGCTAAGAAAGAAAAGGACATACTGGCTTCAGTATGGTGTATTAAAAACTTCTCTTGGTAATTGTTGGGGGACCCATAAAATCCCCACAAAAATCCCTGGTGAAAAGTGGAACAGCCATTAGAATGCAGAAGAAACTGTTTACTGAAGGGTATGGGAGCCTTTGTATGTATACTGCACACAGTACTCAGTGTTATGCCAAATAAGTATTGCCAGCCACCAAGTGCCTTCTAAGTCTGTCAGTAAAATACCTGTGGGAAGGGGAAAGAAATGAAAAGGAAACTGGAAAGGTAAATTGGGCATCCTTAAATAAGATGGAATGTAAGAGTACTTGAAGTAGTAGTTGCTGAAGAAGTTGGTGGCAGAGAGAGACGCTTTGTGTCATGCAAGGATAGAGTGGGAAATAAAGGTAAATAGTTCTGAAATCTTACAATAAGACAGCTGAATCTTTTTGTATGTAATGGTATGCTTATATAATGTATTGGAAGAATGAGATTCTGGCTGAAAACTTAAAATAATTCCTTAGGATATTAAAATAAACTTAAAATAATTCATTAACCAAGTAGCTGATGAGTCTGGTGAGGTATGCTGAGGTGTCAGCATGCCTTCAGCAGGGCAGGGTGCTCTGGCAGCATTCCCAGCTGCAGGATGACTTTAGGATGACTTCTCTAGTGCACTTTCTAACTGAGCTGGTAACCTTTTGCTTTCCAGGTCTGATACAAATGATAGAATTTGTCCCACCCCCCTGCTGCTGGCAAGCTCCTGGGCTTCAGCCCTGTGCTGACGCCAGCCTACCTCAGGCGTTCTAAAGCCCTCTCTTTAAATAATGTGCTTCCACCAATGAAGGACAGAGTCAGGCTCTAGCTTCTGCACAACTGAGTACACTGAATTATTTCAAGCTCTCAAGAAGTTATTCCGAGTTTGCAAGCTATTTCAGTACCTGTCTGCAGCGTCAAGGAGGAGGTGTCTGTAAAGAAGTTGCAGGAAATCAAAGGTTCCTGCATCTTGAAAGTTTCTGTGACAATTGCTGAAAGCCTTTTGCTGTTTTAAATATTACATCACTTCAAAAGCTTTATATACCTTTTTGACAAGGAATGATTTATTTATTTTTTACACTTGTAGTACTGTAAGGATAAGCTGTCAAATTTCCAGATAGCTGCAGTTTGCAGAGAGATGAGGATTACATTGGAAGAGGTGTATTAAAGGCTGAATAGCAAATGCACAAAAGTAAACAGCAGAAAGAATTTTAATGTATGTGAGCAACAAAGGCAGTTAAAGTTAATGGATTTCTGTTTCCTTGAATTAGTGTAGGTGAGGAACTGGTACAGAAAATTAAAATTGCCTTGAAAGGGTAGAATTTGGGGTTTCCTGTTATCCATGAAAGTGTAAAGAAAACTGCAGCAATTCTTTTAAGAGCCCCTGGCAAGTTCTCTTAGTTTCAGCTGGGACAGAATTGTTCCCTCCAGAATGTTGGGTATGATGCTATGTTTTGGTTCTAGGAGAATAAAAATGTTGATAGCACAATGATGTTGATAGTTGCTGCTAAGCAGTACTATACAGAGCCAAGGCCCCAAGGAGCTGGGAGGGAACAGAATTAGGACAGCTGACTTATACCTGCCAAGGGGATATTCCATACCATACAGCATCGAGCAGAAGGAGTTTAGAAGGGGATAGGAGTTCATCACGCTCTCTTCTGCCGCCTTTGAGGCTAGCTGGACATTGGTGGAGGAGTGGTGAGCAATTGCTTGTGCAACACTTGTTATGTACATATGTATATATTTGTCATAAATACTGTCTTTTTCTCAGTACATAGTTTTATCTCAACCCACAGGTTCTACTTCATTTTCTCCTAATTTTCTCCCCCATCCCACTGGGATGGGGGGGAGGTGAGTGAAAAACTGTCTGGTGCTTAGCTGTCTGCTGGGTTAAACCATGGCACTAGTGAAGAGCATTTTCAGTGCGCTTTGTTAAGCTGTTTTCTATGAAATATTTGTGCTTTAATACTCAAGATTTCATTGTACAAAGGAAAGAGTGATTCACTGACATTTTTGTGAGGTCTTTATTTCGTTCTGCCCATGCCAAGGAGGAGCATTCAGGAGGAGCATCCACTCTCAGAAGCATTGCCCACTTCATTTCACTGCTCTCACTGTGCTATTTGCACTGTGATACAGTCTCTGAATTCGGGATTGCTTCCCCTCTGTAGCTGGGAAAATTAAAATATTAAAAAGCAGAGTGTCCACAGACGTTATTTTTAACTTGTTAAAGACATGCTCTGTATTTCACAGGAATGTAAATTTAAGATTAGAAAACCTCAGACTGGTTAGAACATTTTAAAAATCATTGTAAGATGCATGGATTTCTGTGTCTGTGCATCCTTAGTGGTACAGGGACAGAAGGCGAATCTCAGAGTGCTTCTGGGGCATTAGAAACCCAAGCTGCATTTAACTGTCTTCCAGGAATAATTCTGTTTCCCTAGTGCAGAGCTGCAGTGGGTTCTGGTGGCCACAGGCTCCTGGTCCCAGTGTGACTGAGCTGGCCCAGCCCATGGCTCTCAGTCCAGCAAACAGCCTTGGTGCCAAATACTCGTTGGTGCCCATCCATGCAGCAGCACTGGAAGTTCTGGAAACAAAAGGTCCTGATTCTATTTGAAGGCTGGAGAGGATGTCACCTAAAGCCTAGCAGCTCCTTAATTGCAACTTTAAGTTCGGTAAAATTCGTGTCTTGACTTTCTGAAAACCTTCACCTATGATTCAGTGCTATTCTCAGATTTCCTGTAAAAATATTTCATGAACTACTTAATGAATTAATGTCTGGATTTGAGGCTTCCTGTATGCAAATTTACTAAAAATGAACTTTTTAGAGACACTACAAACCTGTGTGGTTTGAGAGTTTACCTTACTGATGCAGTTATGTGGCTCAGCTTTCGTAGGTTTGTTCTTGTGAATGAAAGTAAATACCTGTTTTTGCCCTGTAATGCTTCTTCAGTTACATTTCTGGGAGCATTTCTGCAAGATCAGGCAAGCTGTGAATAAAGCCATTATCTGGGTGGAATTGTGTGTTTATGCCATAAACCCTCCCGCTGTATGGAAGTCTTCTTGAGCCATAGCGAAGGCTCTATAAAAATGCACAGCTGGAAGTATTTTTTATTAATTTTTAATTACCTGTGGCTTTATTGAGGGTTTCTTGTGTTACACAAAGGAGTTTCAGAAAAACAGATTGGTTTGGGAACTCCCTGGGAGATCTCTGCTGCGCTGTGAGCACTGTGGGAGGTGATGGGGTGGAGCAGGGCATCCCCTGGCACAGCCTGCTCTGCCTGACAAACAGTGTGGGTGCATAGAGCAATTCAGATTGCTTTCCAGGAATTCTGCTGGACAAAAGCACGATGGTATGTTTGCGTACAGCCAGCAGTGACAGTCCTGCCCAGGTGCGGTAGACCAGCAGGTTGCGGCAGCTGCCTCTGCATGTCCCAGGCCATTGCCTTCAGCTTTGTGCGTCCTCCTGGGCTGACCAGCAGCCTGCATCTGACCTGTTCCTCTGCCTTGAATAAGGACAGGTCATTTGGAAATAAGCTAATGCTCCTGCAGTTGCCGTGTAACTAATAACCATTTCTGTTCACTTTTTCCGTGTAATAGGAGCCAGCGTGAGATGCGAGCAGTGAGTGCTCTGCAGACCTTGGACCTGTCAGGGACCTCAAAAATGCTGTTTGCATTGGGTGGCTGTGATTCAGGCAGAACCAGCATGTGCTGCATTTGAGCAGCCATGCCCTGGGGGAGCCCTGAGGTCAAGCTGCCTTCTCTCCCTATAACATTGCAAAGCCACACCTAGCTGTGCTAAGCAGTAAAGCTGCCCATCAGTCTGATTATGGCCTCACCAGATGATGGAGTTTTTTATTACATGATCACCTAATTTTTTTTTTGTGCAGGATTCCTGCCTCTTTCATTGAGCAGAGTGCTTGGTGCTCAGAGAAGGGGCAGGTAGGCAGTATTTGTGGTTTGCTTCTTTAATGTATGGCCTGCGTCTGCTTTCCTTAAAGCATGCGGTGCTGCCACCATGGTACTGATTCCTCCTTGGTTGTGATTTTGGTCTCACTCAGCTTCAGTAAGTTTCCTTCACACCACTGGTGAATATGAGGCAATATTAGCAAGCACTGACAGAGGGAGGCTCAGATCACATTTGCTGGGCATCGCAGTGGTGTTGCCCAGGGAAATGGGGTTTGGTGGCATGATGTGCTCCGCGAAGGTCCTGCAGAGCAGCAGCATGTGAAGTTGGTGATGGCATCTGTCCCTGTGGATTCCAATTGGGATGAGATGCCTGCTCTGCCTAGCCCAGTTGTGGGGAGCACACTTGGACCTTCCCATGCTGAAGACCCACAGGCTGCATGATAATTTAGAGGTTTTGTGCTAGGGAGATGGCAGCCATCTCCAAGAGGTCCTATTCCTGCTCGAGGTTTGGGATCAGCCTCATGGTGATGGCTTCACAGCCGCACTGACTCATTTCCTTTCATAGCCAAAGGTTTGTGTTGCTCAGCAGCGGTCACAGTCACAGCATGATCTAGTGTGGAGCTGCACTGCACTGTGCCTTGCAGCCCCTCCTGCATTTGGTGGTGCTCTGGTGTGACCAGTGGATACCTCTCAGCTGGCTCTGGGCTCCTCTCTGTGTCCTCACTACAGCTGTGTCACTAAATCCCATTTACCCAGAATATTCTGGAACTCGATTATTGGAGATGTGGTACCAAACTGGCCAACAAACTAATTCCTTCAGTAATTTGCCTTTTTTGTAGTGAATGAAATTCTGGCAACTATAATTCTGGAGCAAGAGTGACTTTGACATTTAGTTTCTGTAGGTCATTAATATACTTTGAAGGGATTTTAAGAACACCAGAGCCACCAGACTTTAAGCGCCACTGCTTTTTACAAAGCTTTAGGCCCTCTGCCTATTGCTGCCCATGTTTTCAGGGAGCTCTGGAGATGGTTCTCAGAGCTCTGTCTTGGTTTCTTTCTAACATCCTCTGCATGCAACATGCTGTGAATGCTGGATGAGGTGATGTGTTAGGAAAGGTCCACTGGGTTCACTTTGGATGCTTCAAGGCGAGTTGCTCATTCTTTTGCTGCCATGGTGCATCAGTGATGATGAAGAGCATTCATTAGGATTTTCCACTATTACACTTTGGTGCATAGTTCATTTTGGATTATTGAGGTGAAAAAATAATCCAGATCCCAAACTTTTTGTACGTCAGGTGAAAATAAGTCCATCGAATGTATCCTGGCAATAATTTTATTTCCACTGGAAAGTCGTGCTCTGCCTGGGTATCTGAGGTAGAAGCAGCGGCCTGGAGTGTGCGTCTGTTTGTGGTGGCTGAGGTATGAGCACCCCGAGGAGGAACAAATAATGAAGTCCCATGTGGCCTGGGATCAAGGTCCTTCACCACAGATGCAGCATTGTGACTGTGAGTGTCTTGCTGAGCCCTTGTGCCATTGTTTTTCATTAACGTAGTGGGGATAAGAAAATTTCCCTGTTTTACCATGTATGTTTTGAGGAATAGTGTGCTAGCAGTTCAGAAGTGCTGAAATTCTGTGGTGATAAGGGGTCAGAGGTACTAAGGACAGCATTGCTACTGACAGAGCCCACTGAACGTGAGATTAACCTATTAACATTGTGAAAGTGTTCTAGTTGGTTGTAGTGATATTTGACTTGACACCATGAGGGACTTGACTCGGCTCATTTTGTAGAATCTGGTACGTTTTCATGCTATAGATCATTTAAACAAGTGCTAATAGAGCTCCGTAATACTGTTTGTGTCTCTGAGTGGATGGAGAGCTTTGCTTTCGTTTTGCTGCCTGCCATAACAACTGGCCTATCAGACTTTTGGCATATTTGGTATCACTTTGAAAACTCCATGCTAAATACAAGGCTATCTGTGCACTGTTGAGAAATGGTGGTATTCTTAAGTTTTTATTTAAAATATTGTTCTGATTGTTTTTTAGGAGTAAAAGTTCCTCGTAATTTTCGTCTGTTGGAAGAACTTGAAGAAGGTCAAAAAGGAGTAGGTGATGGAACAGTTAGTTGGGGCCTTGAAGATGATGAAGATATGACACTCACAAGATGGACAGGAATGATTATTGGGCCTCCAAGAGTAAGCATCCACTGAAATATTAAAATACCAGTGTTACTTCTTTTTTTCTTCCTCTTCCTTCTCGTAATCTAAGCACTGAAATAGAAAACAAACAAAACACAAATGAGTGGCAGAACTCTTCAGTAAGTGACTTACGTTAGAAGATGAACTTATGTACACTAACAGGTTTCGTGTATCTCTGTGTCTTTCTGCTTATGATCTGGAATACTTTTAGTACCCATCTCTGGTTAGTTCTGTCACATGTCTGCTTTGTATTTACAGATTCATTAAGACCTAACTTTTGAGATTCCAGGATTCTAGTATCCTCTGCTCTTGAATACAGTAAGGTTTAAAGTCCTTCAGCTAGTGATATTACATATGGAGCTGATCTAGGTAAAATGTGGATGTCCTGTCAGTACTGCTGGTCTTTCTGCTGTGTCCTCTTGAGTTTACGGGTTTGTTTTTGATTGCAGAAATACTGACATGCTCTTTTATAGTTTCAACTAACTCAGGAAACTTGAATTTTAATGAATTCAGTTACTTCTTTGAATGTTCTCTCCCACAGTAGCTTCTTGTAATGCAATCATAATCTTTTTAATAGCACTGCTGTTTATTCTCTGTCTCCTTTCCCTCCCAGAACCTTACTCAACTGAGGGTCTGTGGCAGTAAATGTTAGGGCTTGATTGTGCATTATATGTATGCCTGTATTCTAAAAACAGGAGGTGTCTGTTGCCCCCAGTTTTGCTGTGTATCTCTGTTTGGTTTCCTTGTTATCTCTGCCATGAAGTGCAGGTAGATAATTCTCCTTTCTGCACTAGCCTGTGTTGTCCACTGTGTCTGGCTTCAGTATCACTTCTCAAAAATTCCAGTGCTATCAATATGGAAACCTTTACAATCCTTCAATCATGCTACCGCCTGATGTGTTTCCATTTTGTCAGTTACCTTTTCTGACTCAAGATGATGACGTACAGGAATTAATAACACTTTACACATGCAGTATTTTCTATCTTGTCCAGAAGTGTTCTTCTCTTTTTGCCATTGCTAACATCTCCCCATATATGATCATTTCATTTGTTTATGATATGCCAATTTGACATTTGATTTTAGAACATTAGGAGAGCTTTAATGAGCCTACGTTAGGATTGTGAGGAAGGCTCACTGTGCACCTACACATTATGCAAAATTTAAACAACCTTGAAATCTAATTTGGAAATTTAAATAGAAACTGAAACATGCAAATAGGCATATGTTGACTTGTCAGCAATGATAAAAATCTGTAGCTCACGTCATACTGCTAACCATGGCTAGAGGACTATGACAAAAGATTTATTCAGCTTGTGCCTCTATTATCTTTCTGACACACTTATGAATACAGATTATTATTATTATTTTACTATTCTTGAGTTGAGGTAATTGTTTGAAAGCCACAGGCTGCAGTAAGGGAGATTCTGGAAACTTTCAGACATTCTTATTTGTGAGAACTTTTATGCAGTCCTGTTATTAACATTTTTTTTAATAGGATGTGAGAAATATTGGCTTTGGAAAAAAAGAAAAAAATCCTGTTTTCTTCTGGGTAGAAAACAGTCATGCTTGTGGCAGGTGGAAGAATCTGACACTGGGCATCCTGTAGGGAAAAATGGACTGTTGTGGTGAGCTGGGTCCACACTGCTGCTCTGGAGTGTCCCTGCTACCATACATGGAAGCATTCTGCTCCTTCCCAGGCTCGGTGCATATGGTTTTGCAACCAGTCATTCCTCTTGCTTATACAATCTATTCAATAACAGTGGTGCTGTCAGAACTTTGACTTTGTCTGCACCTATTTTATACTGGCTCTAGACCTGTGCATGGTGAAGATTTCCTGTTCACTAGTCTTAAAGTGATGTGGTTATACGCTAGGACCATAAAAACCTGCAGACTTCAGTGTGTTAATTGCTCTGTGCACAGAGCTCGCTTGGTTCTGTCAGGAGACTGGGACAGTCCAGGCTGAGCCAGGTGACTGTCCCCCAGTCTCTGGGACAATGCTGATGCTATTTGGGATCAGGATGTACAAGGGCTGCTCTGAAAGTAGTGCCTCCCAGTTTGTGATGTTGGCCCGTGATGTCAGAGGCAGATGTTGGTAGTGTGGCAGTAGGGGTTGAACCTTCCCACCACTGTCCCATTATACTTTGTTGCTGTGTAACAGCTGGCAGCAGAGGGGCAGTCTGACAGAGTAGTGTCTGACATGGAAGTGTGTATGGAGTGAAGATGTGGAATCAAATTCCCCCATGCAGAAAAAATGGCACCCATTGACATTCATCAATGATTGCTGAATGTATGTGGAAACCAACCAGTGGATGTTGGCACAGTCATGGTGGTGCCTTTCACTATTGCCAACAGCAGTGTGAAGGACAAGCCATGTTCCAGATGGCCTTGCACAGCTGTCATACAACAAAATGAAGAGTGTCTTGATCAGCTCATCTGCACGAATCAGCTAATGATGGGGACTGTGTTGAAAAACAGTGTTTTATAGCTGAGAATTTGCTCTATCAAATAATATTATTGTGCTCTATGTATCTGTTGTAGATTCCATGGAAACAAATAGGAGGCATTACTTTCAGAGCAACCCATGTACTTTGAAATATACTAGCTTTTGGAGCATTCACCTTTCAGAGAGCTCATTTGTTGGGTTGACCACTGACCAAAGAAAGTATTTACGTGCAGCTTTATGACTGGCCAACTTCAGATGGCTCTCTGCACTAAAGCCATAGTTTTGATTTCAAGATCATGTCTGTGATAAGTGAATTGATAAAAACAGAACTGATTTGTAAAGACTGGTTGAAAAGTAGATATCTAACCTATATGGTGATACGAAAAATCATTTCAGGTAGTGAACAGGAAGCAATGCCAACTTCATTCTTTATGTGAAAATTCAATGTGTGCTTAAAAAAATAGTAGAATTTAATATGCAGAAGAGCAGCATTTAGTGCTCCAAATATTATAAAATGAACCCAAAACAGAGGGAGCCAGCACAGTATGCAAGTGACTGCCCTTCTGTTTAGTGGTTTGGGTCCCTGAAATAACCACTGTTTTAACCAAGTGATTGTTGAACCGCCTGATATAATTGTTCCCCCTCCCTGCTTTTTTTTTTTCCCCCAGACAATTTATGAAAACAGAATATACAGCCTTAAAATAGAATGTGGGCCTAAGTATCCAGAAGCACCTCCATTTGTAAGATTTGTAACAAAAATTAATATGAATGGAGTAAATAGTTCTAATGGAGTGGTAAGTTTTTGTTTTTTATTATTTTATATGGCTTTCCTGTGCAGCTTCAAATGAATGCTTTATATTTGCAATTTGGTTTAATACTTTTTGTTTGCTCGTACCATTTCTTAGAGTAGAAGGAAAGAGGGGAGTAGAAGGGAACTGTGCAAACAGAGAATTCTGGAATCAAAATGTACTTTTCCTGTACATTTACAGCTTGCAAATAGTTATGCATGGATTCATTATGCTTTCAGAGAGGCCACTTGCTTGCTTTTGCATTCTTTGGTTTCTTCCACTCAAGACTTCTTAAAAGATCTTTGGCTGGTGGGTGTGTGTGGGAGTTATTTGTATTGATAGTACTGATTGTGACAGAAATGGTATTTTTGTCTGTTCTAGGTGGACCCCAGAGCCATATCAGTCCTAGCAAAATGGCAGAATTCTTTTAGTATCAAAGTTGTTCTGCAAGAGCTTCGGCGTCTAATGATGTCTAAAGAAAATATGAAACTTCCTCAGCCACCTGAAGGACAATGTTACAGCAATTAATTAAAAAAATAATCATGCCCCTTTATTCAATTTAAGCTGTCTTCATTTTCCACAGTAGTAAATTTTCTAGATGCATCTTGTAGACCTCAAAATACTGGAAAGAAAGTTCCCACTCAAAGGAGATTTTTCTTCAGATACTGTAAATGATACTAATTTTTTCATTTGAAATATAAGTTGTGCTATAACAAATAATCCTGTCGTGTAACCACTGTCCACATAGCTGAACTTCTGGTATCAGGAAAAGTCAATTTAAATTTATTACTGTCAAGACCAGTGTGGCACATCTAACTTAACTGTGAAGCATACATCCCACAATCACCTTGCTGTGTGTCTGGCCTGGGTTGTTTTGTTGTTTATTTCCTTTTTCTGTCTTTTGCAATAGAGTTGAAGCTCAGGGCTGTTTATTAGAATAGACACAAAGGTTTTTGCTTCCAGTACGACACTGGGCTTTATGGACTACTAATGGGGATGTGTGCTAACCTCCGTCATCCCTCCCTTTGTGCTATCTCTAGTAAAGGCTGAATGTGACTGTGGTCATTTTTGGTTTTATATTTTTTTAATGCCCTGGTAATCTGGGGCAAGCTTTCCTCCTTTCCTCTGGCCAAGGCATAGATTGTATTTCTCTTCCTGATTTCCCTCACCAGTAACGTGAGCATTGGGTGAGGGATTCAGGTTTCTTTTAATCTCTTCCCTCTTCCCCTCTTTTTAGCGGGGATGCTGCTTTCTTTTTGCCCCTCTCTCTATCTCTTCTCACCCCTGGATGGCAGGGGTAAGCACTGGGGCAATAACTTGACCTATTCCCTCCTGCTTATTGTTTTGATTTTGCAACAAATTTAGTCTTCACCAGCCTGGGAATCAAGAGTATCTGTTCTGCTCGCAAACGTGGATTTTCCTTGTCCCTCTGGCATTGCTGCCACACCACCAAGCTGGCTGCGGCTGATGTTGCTAGATAGGCTTTTGACATGGTGAAAAGAGCAGTAATTTACCAGGATGGCCAAAATCTGCTGCTGCCAGACTGTAATGGGAAGCTCTGCACATAGGTTCCAAACACACACTCCAATTCCAGTAGCTGTATTTTTGGTGCTTTGGAATCACCCAGGAACGTTGATTAACTGAGTGCAGCACTCACGTTGGCCATTCTAAAGGTCTGACAGACAAATCAAGTCAGCATAGATTCCGTTAGGATTCTCTGAGTCTTGGAAGAGAAGACCCCTCAGTGAAGATCTGGGGAAGTGGTGCATACAGCAGAGTAAGGACTGGTATTGGCTTTGCATCCTGGCAAATCACTGCCTTTTCTGTTTTACTCTTGGACCACTAACTGCAACGTGGATGCAAGCTTACATGCAACCAACCTAGTGTGTTTGAAATTTTATGAAATGATCAAGTGTTTGTGTAAAAAAAGAAAAAGAAAAAAAGAAAAAATAAAAATACATTTTAAAGCAGCAGCTATCAAGTCAATGAACAACGATGTTTCCATTAACTCTTTTGAGGAAAATATTAGTTGTAAGGATTTAACATCCTCTGTAATTAAGGTTTAACATAACAGTATTCCATAAGCAGCCTTTTTATTGTATCAGACCATTGCCTGATTTTAATATAATAAAAAGTGTGCATTAATATTAGAAGGCTTTAATTGTATTTATGTTTGGATTTTGATCCCCTATGGAATTTTTGATTTGTCGGAAGTATCTTCCTACAGATCGCACTTAGTTAACAGCATGGAAACTGGTGGTGAAAGGCAATTGTCTTTATCCAGCTGCTGCTGCTGCTGTTGTGCCAAGGAGAAGCTTTAGTTTTAATTTAGCCCTCAGACAGACCTGCGTAGAACTGTCAGTTGGCAATGCCAGTGGTGCTCAGGAGCGCTGCCTGAAGTGCTGGCACTGCAGTGACCTTCTGTGCCGTAATCCTGAGGAAATCAAATCCATGTGTGGATGGTCAAGTTAACGAAGATCTTCACAGCCTGAGATTTTACCTGGTTCTTCTCAAGTGGTGAACTGTGAAAAACAGACTTCTGTAAATCTGGATAAAGATGGAGCTGCACCATTTGGGCTTTTTTGGGTGCAGAGTGCCTCCACTAACGAAGATTGCCGGAAGGTCCCAGTTGTGCATTCACTTCAGTATTGTGATGAAATACAGATTTCTGGGTGTGGGGTCAGAAAAGGGAATGAGCTGCATGTGTGAAACTTCTGCTGTCCTCTCGTCTTTGCTGGTTATAGCTCAGAGGGCATCTGTGAAGACAGGGAGACTAACACTGTGTCAGCGTTGTGTGTGTTTGAAGCAGCTCTGTATCTGAAGGTGTTCAATGGGAACCGGGAAAATGCTTGGTCATTGCAGAGTGGTTCTTGAATGGCTCTGTTTTACTGAGCTGCTGGGAGAATGTCCATGTGCTGCTCAGGCGGGTGTGGTTGGTGCATGTCTGGTGCTTCCCCCGCCTTCAGACTGCAAGTGCTGGTTTGAAAACTCCAAAATCATCAGATTTGTGTTGCAAGTTGCACAGGTTGATGTGTTCTGCTTTGACCTGAGCCATGCTTCACTGGGGTCTGTGGAAGCCATAGTCCTTGTGATGAAGTGTTGGGGCATGCTTTAAAAAAAAAAAGTGGTTCAGTGTTCATTGTCTTATGTAGGAGGTGCACTCTGGAACACTTTGGTGCTCCATGCACTGGGATTCCACTCTAAGTATGAGCAGCATGGAAAAAGAGCACACTAAGACTCAGATGCCATTGAATCCAAGTACTGTGGCTCTGTCAAATGTGTGCGACCTCAAAGCTCCGTGGTGGTAGAGACCAATCAACCCTGCCAGCACGTGCCCCGCGCTTGTTCATGCTGCAGACATGGAGGTGGGCAGTGAACCTGCCTCATCCTGCGTGTATTCCTCTGGCAATGCAGGGCAGGATGCTCAGCTGTCCCCGCTGACCTTGGTTTGCGCTCCGATCTGATGTCTCTTGAAGTAAAGGTGTGAGAGATAATAAATACTCCTATGGCCACGAAATAGATGCTGCTCCTGGGGGCTTGTGCTGGCCGCTCTGGGGGGAGGCAGTGCAGAACAGCGTCCCGCTGCCCTCCCCCTCGGGGCTCACCCGGGGCTGCGCTGCGGAGGACGCGCCGGCGCCGCCCGCGGCCCCACAGTGCTCCGGCTGTGCGCGGTGCCGGCTCGGCCGGCAGGGGGAGCCATAGCGCTGCGCAGCACCGCGTGCGGAGGGGGAGCTCCGCTCCTCGCGTGGGGACCTCTTTTCCCATTGATCCTGAATCAATTTCTGATTTAAAAGACCGTGGAACGCGATATTTTTTACTGTGCCGGCGTTAGGGGAATGCCACCAGTGTAGTGAGATTTGAGTTGCTAATAAAGACAGCTTATTTGCTTCTTGCTCTGATGTAATTAAGCTCTGTGTATTTATATGGGGAGCATGTGCTTAAATATGCTTTTTGTGTCCTTTTAACCTTTTAACCTAGTGCTTAAGATTTAGAATTTAAGTTTCTTCCATCAAAGTTAGTGGAATAACTTTTAAGCCAACAGATGCCATCAGCTGCTATGCATGAAGCAAATGGCTGAGCTTTAGCCTGGGTTTGGACTGGAATGAGGGGCAGCAAGCGAGAGCGGAGCTGGATGCGGCCATGCCCCTAATTCTTGGGCACACGGCCTGGCCAGGAATGAGCCCCAACGTTTTATCTCAGTGGTGCTTAGCAATGTGATACAGAGCTCCCTCTGGAAACACCAGGCAGATGTGATGTAGAGGAGCAATGCTGTTATGCCAATTTTAAAAAGAGAAGCAAAGCCAGAGACTTTTTCAAGTTTTCCTGATGATGTAAGGAGTGTTCAGATGTGCTCTGCTCCTCCAAATATCAGCCTTTGTAGTGTCTTGCCCAGAGCTGCGGTGCTGTTTGTGGCTCACCTTGTATTTGTGGTACTTGGCCGCTGGGCACTTGAGGTTGTGCTTCATCCTCAGGACAGTGCTTCCTACATCAAGGAACAGCACAGTGAATTCACTACTTTATTTTAAGCTGGCATTGGCTTACACTGAAACAAAGAAGTTCCAGTTCTGTGTGTACCTGTAAACATGTGTCTGCTTCAAGCTCTACCTTGAGCTGAAAGGAGTTGAAGAAAGCTTGATGATGATATTCTTAGTATATAATCTTTTTAACATGCTAATTTGAATGTAAGGAACCATCTCTGGTGGCTTAGAGTTTTCCTAAGTGAGTGGAAACTGACACGTTGCATGAATCTTTGGCTAAGATGCTCTTCAAAGGCAAGCTAACTTTGCTGTTGACCAAGAGTCAGTTTTCTTAATAGTTCATCAGTTTCTCTAGTCTTGCTGTAGCAAATTGCCAAAGCTGCTTAACTTTCAAGCTTGTGAAGAGCCCCATGGAGTCAAATGTGTATGAGGCGCATGCTTAAGTGCTTTGCTGGACCAGAGCAAGTGTGCTGGGAGACTTCTGTGGCCTCTACTGAGTATCTTCTTCTCAGCCCTCCCCTCGCGGTGTTTATGCCTTTATATTTTCCCAGTGTCTCACATGTTTGTTGCAACAAAAACAAGCAAAGAAAACAACAACAGACACCACAAAAGAAAGAGCAGAAGACAAAGTGGAAGATAAGGAGATAAGGTGGTTTCTCATCATTTTATATCTGTCAAACATCTTGTCGCCTTTTTCGTCCTTATCTCTTTTTCAATAAAGCCTACAAAGGGTTTTCAGAAATGTGGTTTCTGTCCTAATTTTCTGCCTCTGAAGCTGGGTTGTTGGTGGCTTTGCCCTGGGATGTCTAGAAGGCCTTGTGGTGTATTATAGGTAGTAATAAGGGAGAATAAATGTCAAATGATCTGCCTAAAAGTTCCTTCCTGACTCAGTTGCTGAACATTTATTCATTTGTGTTGTCTTGTCCCACATGCTCTCCACTCTTTGAAGGCAATCTTAGAATAGCCAAAGCTGAAATTGCCTTTGAGGGAAATGAAAACCAAGAATTCTAGAAAGAGAAAGGAAGCAAAATTCTGAGCCATGTTTATCAGAATGAGTCCATTTTCCCTTGTCCCTGCTCTTTTTATAGGTCTGTGTGATCCTGGTCTCCAGATCTGCAGAGAAGGGAGGTTTGTGGCCTCAAGGTGGAGGACTCCAGGGAAGGTTCCTGCATGTCCGTATCCGTGCAGTGTGAGTGCTGGGGCTGGACGGGCCAGGGGCAGGCAGGGCTGGCAGCACCGGTGTGAGCATGCTGGGAGAGCAGCGTGGTTGTGAATGGACAAACAGCTGCTTTCTCTCCATGGAGCACGGGGGGAGCATGTGCCAGGGAGATACACACACAGTCCCACACCTTCAGAAGTGTTCCTGGAAACTGGGAGTAATGCTTAATTACAGCTTTTTGTAATCATTGAGGCTTGGATGCTGTGTAAATAGGGACTTGATGAAGAACGACTGTCTGACACTGCAACAGCGACTGAGACTTGAGAAACAACTGTGGAGGAACAGAGATCTCAGTAAGATATTTGCCAAACTTCTTTCCCTCCGAAGAGACCTCTTAAATCCCTGGGCTACCAGATTATGCCTTGTCCGGGGTTAGCAACCAGATGTTTCTCAGCTGCTTGGACTGCTTTCCAGCTGAGACCCAGTGAGTGGCTGTCCAACGTGTATTAATATAAACATTTTAGAGGCCTTGCCTGGAGTGAGCCATTAAAAACTTCCCACAGTACCGAGAGTGATGCTGGCTTCCTCGGAGAGCATCAGGAGCAGGGCGGGGAGCAGGGCAGGCAGGCTGCCACCTGCTGCAGCGCGGGGCCGCCCCTTGCTCCAGTGGCGCCAGAGCAGTGTGGTCCCTGGAATTTGATTATTTACGTTAGCAGATAATTTAGGCCAGAAGGCTTTGAGTGTTCCTCCTGTGGATGTCGTCATGCTTCCCAGCAGAACACAATCTTGAGTCCTGTGTCTCTTCCCCTCACCCCACAAGTACAACAAAAATGCTTTCAACTTTCCTTCTTCTGAAGGGCCCCTGTCCACTAGGTTTAAGCTTGTTTACAGCTTGCCTGGGCCTGCCAGGAGGGGAGGATTTCATTAAACCAGTGTTTATAGCCATGTTTTTAATTATTATATATATATATATATATATATATATATATATTAATAATGAGTTCTTAATGGGGAGTTCTTCTGAAATATTCTCTATTCTGTCCGCAAATTCGAACATGAGCTTTGGAAGAGGCTGCTCTCCTGTCGAGGTGCAAGGAATAGCTCCCAGTGTCCTCATTACATCAAGTTTCAGGGTTTCACTTCTCCAAGACCTAGACTGGGCTACTCCCAAACCCATTGGCATTTTGCACCAAGCCTAGGTCCCATCTGCCCCAAGGGACATGTCTGTGGGGCAGGGTGGTACTGTGGGCTGGAGCCGGGGCACAAGTTGGACCACATTCTGCGCAAGTACCACAGTTGCCCACGGTTCCCTTCCTTTCAGAGTGGTCACCAAATGGAAGGTGCCACATCTGTGCCAAGCTGCCTGTCCACAAGTGCTGGGTGATGACTGCCAGCTTCAGTCAACACCTCTGCTAAGTGCTCGCTGCCCACCTTGTTCCGCCTATGCAAAAGGCACATCTCCATGTGGCCCTGCAGGGTTTCGTGTTGTTTACATGGGCTCTGCCAGCCCCACACGCCGGATCCATCTGTCTGGTGGCCTCGTGATAGTCTTACGTGGGGTGAGTACTTCCTGTTGTGTATCTACTTTAATAATAATAATAATAAAGATTTGAAAATGAGAATTTTAAAGCAGCTTTTCAGAGCAAAGTTGCACCCAATCAGTTCATGTGCTGTGGTTTAGATCAGTTCTCTCTGTTTACAAGCAGTGAAATTCTGAAGGGCAGAAGTGTGGTCTTTCAGCCTTCCCAAAGTTCCCAGGTTTTGGAGCAGAACGACTGAGACAAGCCCCATGTGCGCTGTTAGTGTGTGCCCACAGCTCCTCTGCTGCTCCTTTGCAGTCCAGGTCAGCTATGGAGCCATCAGCACCCGCAGAAGTCACAGAGTTGGGAACCCCCTGGCCTGATGTGGACAACCTGCCTGGGACGAGGAGGCAGCTCCAGGACTAATGAGGGCTGCTGGGGTGGTTGAGCTCATGTGGATTTATGGCAGGGAGATACTGCTGAGCCAAGGTCTTAATGAGATGACTGGCTCCACTGATAGGGCAAGCAGTACTGATGAGGTGTGCCAGCACTCATGCAGTTCCTTGTATGCCCTGGCAGTGGGCTGAGACCTGGCTCATCGGCAGCCCCAGCCCTTCCCAATGGGGGAAGGCATCCCTGTAACTCACATGCACATCTTCTCATGGGGTGGTCAGAGTTGTGCTTTTGGGAACAGTTCTAACTTTTAACTTCACTAGGACATGTTTTTTAGCACCTGTGTAGAATAGCACCTGTAGTTTTGATGTGACCTGGTGTAAATGAGACTAAAAGCCTCTCTGTGTTTTTTCATTTTTGTTATTAAAAAAACAAAAAACAAAAAACACAAAACACTTCTAGTAATGTTAATTACTGGAGATGTGCTTACCGGAGGGATGTGGGAAGCAGCCCATCCCCAGCCATTTTCCTTCCAGGTTAACTTTGTCTCCTGCCAGGAGGAAAAGCAAATCCTGAGCCCTGGGGCTGCTTCTAATCCCTGCAACACTGCTTCCGTGCAGTCTGTCCACAGTGGGATGGCTGTGGGGTTTGCAGGCTGCCTGTCATTGCTCAGCCAAATTCTGGCTGCAGGGCTTTGGGATAGGAGGTACTCGCTGGTGGCTTCTGATGTCTGTCAGATCAACTTGAGACCAGAGATGTCTGCAAGGAAAATCCTGACAAATCCCATTCCTGTGGCAGCAGCAAGTGCACGCAGGCACAGAGCTGCTTGGCCCAGGCTGGGACCTGGCCCGGTCTGTTTCCATTCCCTGCATCCCTGTGCAGGAGGAGGATGTGCATGGTTGAAAAGAAAGCAGAGTTTTTCCCCTCTGTCTCACAAGCTAAGGCACTGTTCCAAGAGGGAGCTTTCTGCCCTTGGATACTAAGATCAGTGTTTTCAGTCATTCAGTTTCCTTGTACTTCTCACTCATTTTTCACTCGTTCCAATTTATTTTTAATGACCCTCAACACACTTGTTAATAATAATAAACAGTAAATGCATGGACACAATGAAACCATTTCAGGTCCGAGTGTTTTTAATAACCTTGCTGTGAGAAACAGACCCAAGCCTAAATGTGAAGAAACACGATGAAGACTCTTTCCCGCTGCAGTGAAATATGATTTCAGAGCTGCTGCTGTGCACGCAGCCCAAGATAGCTATCGCAGCACCATGCTGACTCTCCAGCAGCCCTTCAGACAAGACTCCCCTCGATACCACTGCAAGCCATTTCCATGCAATGCTTTTGTCTTCCAAACATAACCTGATTTAAGCAAATGAAAGACAGGGTGTCAGGTAAATATGTTTTATTAATGTGATAGGTTTAAGTTATAGAAAAGCATAAAAACCTGGAGATGACAGAGAGCAAGCAGAGTGGAGGCTCTGGGGGGCTGAAGATAGGGGTGAAGCTCTGGCCTGAGGCTCTGCTTACCCTTTCAGTGGGAAGTGCCTGTGCTGCAAGCTGTGCTTCATTGGCTCTGCAAGTGGGGAGACCCAGAACTGAGGCTGATGTGTACACGGGGCTGTGGCTTTGCACTCACAGCTCTTATAAGCATACATGGTCCCAACTGGGGGATGGATGCAAAATTCCCATCTGGGTTGCTGTAGCAATACAATGCAAGGGAAAAAGTGATGATCTGCATTGTTAGGCCTCGCACTGTTTAATTAAAATGTTAGCTATTTTCAGTGGTGTAACAACTTGGAAGGAGTCATTGTTTGCCAAGAAAAATAATTTTTCGGGTCACCCAGGATCCTAAGCAGGCCCATGGCTGCAGTTCAAGGCAGAAATCGAGGGCCAGCTGAGAAAAATGTTACCCTGTGCCTGACGCTGTGGGTCTGACTTTCAGGAAAAAAAATGGTGGCTGCCTGCTGCCACCTCAGCTTGGCCTTGCCGCCTCACGTGGCTCTGTCCCTTTTGGTGGCTGTCCCTGCACTCTCCCACTGCTCCTGGCCACGCACAGGGCATGAGTGCCCAGCTCTGTGCACCCAGGGCTGCAGATTTATGGTCACATGGCTTTGCCCTTCTGCCAGGTTTATCTTCCCACAGTGATGTTCCCCCTCCCTACTCCTCACAACACCCTTGAAGACTAATAAATGACAGCAGGCTCTGTAAACAGAGCCTATCTCCATAGCTGCCTGAGATGTAGACAGGCTCAAGTGAATGAGCAGAGTGCATACTTAATTGCCATCCTGTCTGTCAACGTGTGGCACTGAGCGTTAGCAGGGGAGCACCAGCTTCCAGGAGATGGATGAGGGCTGGGCTGGGGTCAGCGCTACAGAAACCATGTCCCTGCTTGACCCCCACCAAGATAAGTGCTTCCCACTGGCAGCAGAGCCCACGTTCCTTCCAACCCGTGAAGGAACGATCTGATCTGCTCTGTCCTCCTGTACTGACAAGCCCTATGCCTGGGTCTGGAGGGCTCTGGGCCCAGTAGGGCTCAGAGCTGTGGGCTGCAGCCAGGCAGCCCCTCACAACCCCATGGTGCACAGGCCTGGTCCAGTGCAGACCTACAGGAGAGTTCTGGGGCATTCTGCATCAAACAGGGAGAAGGAGGAGCAAAACAGGAGTCCCCCCTTCCCTTCCCAGTGCACAGAGTAGTGTATCATTTGTGCATTACAGAATGATCCTGCAAATCCCTGGGATGAAGGCCCTGCAAGGACCAGATGCATTGCTTTGGAACATGGGGAGGTCAGTGCAGCTGGGAACACCCAACTGCAGAGCCCTGCTTAGGGCTGTCACAGTGCAGGGATGGCTTTGGGGTGGAAACAATGGGATGAGGGTCCCTCATGACTTCACCTCAGTGATGTGGTGTGGGCCAGGGGCAGCCCCATCAGCGTGACCTGAGCTGTGCCCACCCCCCCTTGAGTGTAGAGCCCAGTGTGTGGGTAAAAGGAAGAGAAGAAAAAAAACAAAGATCGTTGAGCCCCAGTCCTCAGATCACTGTTTACCCCTCAAGGAGCACAGAAGTATATTGTCCATTTAATAGAAGCCTGTAAATCATTGAAAAACATTTATAAAATAATTGAAGGTAATGGGAACCATTTGTTTAAATAACATCACATTCATGCCCCAGAGGTGCAATAAAAGCTAGATTAATTGATAGGATTTTATATCTCACTGTGAAAAACCAAGTTTCCCAGTTTGGGAAAGCTGCAAATTCATCAGGCACCCAGCTTCTATCAAAATAGTCTCTTCCATGCAAAGAGGCACATTTATGTGACCCTGAAGGGCTTTGGGATGAGAATTATTTACTTAAACTGTGAAGTGAACTAGCCAGTGTGAGATTCTGACCCAGATTGGATTTTTTTTCTTCCTCTCCTATCTGCTGTTTCATTATTTCCCACTATGATAAAAGGCAAATAAATATATCTAAGCCAAAGGCTCATTCCTAATCCAGGGCTAAGGTTTCCTGCGTCTGTCTGTGCCCATAAGAATGGCCCCACAAAGCAGTGGGACCGAGGGCTGACAGCACTCTGTGGGGCTGTGCACGGAAACCTGCCAGGTCCTCCCAGCCGCTGCTCTCTGTAACCATGCTGTGTGGTTTAAATGGCATAAAAGTCGAACAAAGTGTGGTTTTAGTAACAGGGCATCTCACAGGGTGATGACACCTCGCTACTCCCCCAGGACCCGCATTCAGCCGCAGCAGCCATGCCCTATTCTTCCCCAAACACACTCTGATTCCAATTCTCTCCTCTCCATTTATAGACTTGCAAGCTGGAGTGAGGCCAGCAGCATGTGGGCTCTGTAAGGCATGATGGTGGAACTTGGGACTGTCACCCCTCATCTGGGTGCACCTGGGGCACCTGACTGACACCCGTCAATGTTACAAGATTTGTTCTTTCAGAGCACCTTCCTTGTGGTCCAGTCATGGGTGCTGATGCCTGGAGCTTGCAGAACAGAGGGTGCCAAAGCACAGTGCCCCAGAGAGCCCAGACTGATCTGTCTGCAGAGCCTGGCTGAGCTGCAGCCAGAGCACGCCACACAGCCTGGATTCACATGAGCTTTTGATAAAGGCACCCTGTCAAACAAGGACTGAATAAATCATGATGTGTTACCAAGAACGCATTACAGCTTTTAAAACAACCACCGTGGCATTCTACCCCACGGACTGATGAGTCTGGGGATGCCAGATCCCTGGCGCTCCGCAGCCTTGCTGGAGCCAGCTCACATCTGGAGTGCAGTAAACGTACCCAGAAGCAAGAAAGCAGCTCTGTAAGGGTCAGGAGTACAGAGAGCGGCTGCTGACTCCAGGCGCCACCCCAAAACCCACATGCATTTCCTTGTGTAAACACATGTGGCCAAAAGGCAGCCACGGTCACCTTTCTCCAACGTGAGCCCAATAAAACCGCCAGCAAAGTGAGGAACAATGTCACTATTATTGTTTTAGAGGAATTCCTCCAAAGCAGAAAAGCATAGCCGGGCTGCTTACAAGAGTGTCTTTAAAAGCAGGGCTGACAATTGACTCCAGAGCTGAGGGGAGGAAAAAATCCCCCCAGGGTTGATCGTTTGCAGTTGTTGGGGCTTACCAAGCCTGTCAACCTGCGGGGCCCGAGATGGGTACAGGGTCCCCACAGTGCTGGGAGCGGGGCTGGGGGTGTCAGTGTACTCAGGGAGTCCCTTTGCTGTTGTTGTTTGGGGTGAGATCTTTGTATTCCTGGACAAGAGAAATGCTGGTGCCCTCCAGGGGGACAAACAGAGCAGCTGGATCATGCCCTGCAGCTGCTCCTTGGTGCAGCATTGCTGAGGGCATGGCCAAGCACATGCAGGTAGAAGCAGCAGAGCTGTAAGCGGGGCTGGGTTCTGCCCATGCACAGGTGTACGTTGGGGCATGCTGGCTGCTGTGTTTGGGGACAGCAGTGGGGCAGCAGGTTGTTGGGGGCTGCTGGAGATGTTGCCCGGCTGCTGGGCTTAACACTGCACCCGTCCAAGCTGAGCAGGGCAGCACTGCTGGCACCAGGCAGGGCCTCTAACTGGAAACATATGGGAGAGGAGAAGCAGCGCTAATTAAATATGAGGCTTTGCTGATTGCATCTTCCACGGGCAAGGCACAGAGGATCTCCTGCAGCAGAGAAATAAAACCCAGCCCCATCCGCCAAGCATGAGGGTTTCCTGTACTGTGGAGGCTGTGGCACAGTGACAGCCCCTGAGCTGGGGACATGGCAGGGGCAGTGGGGCTGCCTTCTTCGAAGGGGCACCAAGAGTGCTTTGTTTGGGGTGTCAGGTACAAAGGAGCCTTCATGGAGTGAGGTTAGGCTGACGTTACAGACGGTGAGAGCTGGGTTTGTGCAACCACCAAGAAGGGTTTTGTGGTGGCCAGGTGGGTTTGCTTCCCCGGCATCGCCTTCATCACTGCCCAGAAGGTCTTGAGGCAGGAGCACGGGTGATCATGAATATGCAGCTGGGCTGAAGGCGTGGAGATGACAGCGAGATTCTCCATGCTCAGCATCTGATTGAGACGACCTTGCTCCTAGATAAGGGACTGTCCTCCTATGGGACAAGGATGGACATTTGAATTTCAGCGATAAGCTCATCAAATAGTTAAGTGTGTTATAGGCCGTATGACTGCCCCACAGAAAAAAATTCTCCAGTGAGTCAGGGTCCCAAAAATCCTCCTTTAAGGAGCTTATCTTATCAGACAGAGAATACAGCACTTGGCAAGGAAACAGGGCTAGCTCAGCCTGAATAATGGCCTGAGCAAAAGCATTGCAAAATGGAAGGTACATTTAGAGGAGTCTTGACATTGTAGACAAAGGGGTGAGGTGAGGGGAAGAGGATTAGTCTCGCAGGCCACAACCCAAAGATGTGGTGCTTCTCCAGGGCAAGCTCTATAATGTCTTTCCTAGGAGAACTCTTTACATTTGCCTTCCCCCATTTCCCTGTGAGAGCAACCTGGGGGCTGTTCCCAGCCAAGTCCGCTCTAATTCCCTCCATCAGGGCTGGGGCCAGCGAGAGGGGCGATAGTGGAGCTGGGAAACCCTGTTCTCTCTGGGCCACTGAGCAGCGGGACTGCGGCATTGGGCCTCCAGGGGACCTCAGCAACAACGACGGTGGCTGCCCGTGGCTGATTTCTCCTCTGCAGCTTCAAAAGGTTTCTCTGTTCCTCTGGTCCCTTTGTCCACATGAGCAGGGCAGTATGGGAATGCAGAAGTCACTGTGAATAATATGCAAATAGTGACCAAAATGTTTAAAACAGCCAAATTCCTGGTAAAGAAGAATGTCAGCAACTGGGGAATAGCACCTGAAACCATTCCCAAAAAGAGGAATATTAAAACTGAAATCTATGCATTCCCTGCTCCTCATTTCTCCCCATACTGATCGGGATAATGAATTTCCCCCTACTTGGAAAATTATTTCCAGGGCAGTTGCCGATGTTAAATTAAAACCTCCTTGGAGCCTTCTTAAAAGCTAGTGCACATCACCAAACATCTGAGAGTGCCCATGTGTGGTGGAATGCGTGGGATGCATTGTGTATGGTCCCCATGAGCAAGTGCTCGATAAATTCCTCCAGGCTGACGGGACGGGAAGCATCTAATCTGCAAGAAGCCTTTGGTTCCTGTGTTTGCAGAAAGCCTGAGACACCGACTCACTGGGAGTTTCTCGTGCTGGGCTCTTCTCAGGGGGAGGAAGTGAGGAGGGAAACAATGATTTGATGCATTGAGATGGTGTGAAATGGAGGGCCATGCCACATCTAGAGCCGTGTCACTGCACTGTCATCCCAGGGCAGGTGGGCAGGTCCCACTGGGTAGGATGTGTCCCTGGTGCTGGTGTTGCTGGGGGGCTCCAGGGTAGGCATCTGCAGTGATGGGGGCTTTGCAGGCAGCAGCCAAGGGATGAATGTTGTGGTTCATTTTTTGCATTTCACAATGTGGCTGCCCTTAGGAAAGGGTTTAGAAGAGGTCATGCAGGAGCCTGTGGGCTTTGCTGGGTCTCTGTAAGGATGGAATAAAAGTGAGGTTTTCATGTGGGTTTTTTGGTACTGAAACAAAAACGCAGGGCTCCTCAGTCTCAGGGGAAGGAAGTGTCATAGGTGATCGATGGTGTTCTGCACTGCCAGAACCATGATTCAAATGGTCGAGTAGAAAATGCTCGGGGCCCACTCTGCTGGCTGGGGCTGCCTTGGGGATGTGGAGGGGCCACATCCCTGTTTCCAGGTGTCCCACAGGTTCCCCTAGTGCCTTGCCCAGTGTAAGTCTGGGTGCCAGGTTACCCTCATGGGCATGGAAAACAGGCACAGGGGACATAGATAGTTGCTTCTGGGGACCCCATAAGGGTCTGCAGGAACTGGGCTGCCCCCTGGCGCTGCCAGCATCCACCAGCATCACCAACATCCAGCAGCACCACCAGCAGCATCCACCAGCATCACCACCAGCACCAGCATACACCAGCACCACCAGAACCACCAGCAGAACCAGCAGAACCACTGGCATCCAGCAGCTCCATCACCAGCACCAGCATCCACCAGCATCACCAGCACCAGCACCAGCATCCACCAGCATCCAGCAGCTGCCCTTTGTAATGCTATTTTTAAACCACCAAAGGAGAGCATTTGTGAGAAATACGTCTGTGTCCCCTCCTGGTTCCTGGGGCAGCCAAGAGCTCTGCTCAGTGTCAAACCAGCCGGAGTTAGTTTTAGATATTAAACTAAACAAACAAACAGAGAGGGGCTTGTTGTGTAAAAAAGTTCCTCCAAATTAGTTGTATCTGGATCATGAGCCCTTTATGATTGAATGCTTAATAGCAGCCAGGTGCAGCCAATAAGGGATGCTCGCTTGCACTCTGGAAGCAGCATGGGAACGTGCAGGGGATGGCATGAGCATCGCTCAGTGGGTGGGCTGTTCGCACCCTTCCTCTGCTCCCTTTCAACTGCAGCCCTCAGACTTTGTTTCCTCCCTGCCTCACTCAGAGAGGGAAGTGCACACGTGGCTCTCAAGGTTTGCATGTGCATCAACACAGGGCTGTTTGTGCATGTAGAAACATGTGTGTGTTATTACACGTGTGTGATGCAGTGTGCATGTTGCCCACACACAGGTCCATCCGTGCAGGTACATGCCATGGCCATGCTGTCAGAAACAGCAGGACTTCTCGCGGCGCCGCTCATATGCTGCTCCGAGACATTTTTCCGTCCTGGCACTTCCAAACACGTCTGCCAGTGATTAAACCCATTTCCATCCCCCAGTATATACGTGTGGAGTTTCACTGCATTAATTTTAGAAGCACACTGTCTTCTGAGACGATAATGAAAAATTGGTGCTGGGGAGAGAGACTGTCCAGAAAGAAGGCATCGCTCTCCTGGAACATGCTTCATGTCTGCAGTGTCAACAGTGCTGAGCCCTCCAAAGAAACTCAAGGATTTCACATGACCAATGCCTTTATGCTTGAAAGCAGAGCATTTGCCAGATAATGTTCTGAGGGGAGAATTTGTTATGGGCTCCTGAAATCAGGGGCAGATGCTGTGTGCAGATGAGGTGCACCCAGGTGCATCAGCAGGTGGGTGCTGTGCTGACACTGAGCTCTGCAGGATGCATGGCATCACATGGTGACAGCACTTGGGAAGCACTGAAACCACATATCCTCCAGTCTGGAAGCACAGCCCCAGCGATTCCACATGTGGGGTGGGGGTGGTCACGCTTCCAAACTCTAAAACGGTGATAAGATTGCAGGTGCAGCAGCACTGTATCAGAGCCAAAGCCGTTCTTTGTTATTCCAAGGGCTCAGGTGCACACAGTGCTGCACAGAAAAACTAGTGAAAGGCTCAGTCCTTTTTCTGGAGAAGTGTTTGTAGGATTAGGGCCTATTTAGACATGGCATAAATGGGATTCCTCAACAAAGGGCAGGAGGAAGGAGGGACTTGGTGCAGCCTGTGCTGTTTCCCAGACCTGAGAGCATTTCCAGCTTTGCTCTGCTACCTGCCTGTGTGGGTAAAGCTGTCCAGACCCCGGCACCCAGCACTCATAATTTCCATTTTAGGAGGTTGTGCAAATGGAGGCTGGCGCTGCAGCTCCTGCCCCTCCTTCCACAGTGGCAAGGTGGGCTTGGGACTGAGTGTCTACTGCGGGGTCTGGCTGGGGCTGGTGCACTGTGCATGGTGCTGCACATGATGCTATGGATGGTGCTGTACACAGTGCTGGAAGTGATGCAGCTGAACCAGCCTGTGCAGCCGCCCAGGATGGGGGCTCCTTGCCTGCCAGTGCCTTTTATTAGTCACAGGGGGAAGTCTCTTTTCCATTAATCAACAGAAAATAAATTGAACTTAAACACTAAATTGCAGCATTGTGAGCAATTTATACAAATTACAGGCAGGGACAGAGATATATTTACCTTGGGACTGTGTAATTAATAGCAGGGGCCATGCAATTCTCTGAAAGTTGGCGTGCTCAGAGCAAAAGGGGCCAGAAGCTACGAAAGAAATCAAGATGTCAGTGTTGGGGCTGAGAACAGCCACATGCCGGGTCTGATTCAGCTTTGGCTCAGCTTTAGAAATAAAGGTGTGTGTTGCAAGCCTGCCCCTGCCCTTGGCACACCATGGGGGCCACTTGGGGCATGATGGGGGCAGTGGTGGCATCCAGTGTGGAGTGGGTGATGTCCCAGCTGTTTCCTGGGATGCCCATACCCATCCACTTTCCCTTGGTCCTTGGCAACGTCTCAGGGAGCAGAGGGTCCCTGGGAGCCTCCCTGACCTCAGCTCATGCCAGCTGGAGCACAGGGCCATGTGCGGGGTCCTTGTGTGCTGGAGGGACATGTGCTGACCTTGGCAGCAGCAGTGCTAAATATGCCATTTTTTATTTACACCCACAATCAACTTGTAATGTCTGGCCAAGACTTCATCTCCTGTACATGTAGATTTGGCCTGTGCTGGAATTTGAACTCAAAGGCAAATGGGAAGTATGAAAAGACCTGTGTGTGGGATGCAACCCACCTCCAACACAGTGCAGTGTTTTTTCCATCCTTTGGGTCTGTGCAAGGAGATGACTCCCAGCCATGAGCACTGCCTGCAGCTGGCGGCACTGAACTCTGATACTGAGTCAGGATGGCCCCAGCTCAATGTAATGAGCTCCTCTTTTAGAGCCAGGTGACCATGGCTTCCCATTTTCACTGAGTTTTGTGTTTGGATGGCACAAGGGCACTGCTGCAGTGTGGAGCCATTGCTGTGCCAAGCATGTGGGTTCCTGCCTTTTGTCCTGAAGTGCTGCAGTGTTCCATGCCTGCAGCCAAGGAGCAGTGAGAGGGACCTCCCAGCCTGCATAGTGCATCGTGTCTCAGCACAGTTGTAAGCCTTGGGTGGGAGCATGGAGCAGGGCCAGAATGCAGCAGTTCTGCTCTCATGCAGCAGTGAAGGTGTGGGGCCTCAGCCCCTGCACCTTTCCCTGACCCAGTGCAAGTTTTCTGCAAAGGAAAAAGAAATCGTTTGGGGAGTAGATGGAAAAAGGAGATAGCGTCAGGCAGTCATGGCCTGTTCTCCACCTGTTGTTATTTCGGTCTGGCCCAATCAACCTGCTAGCCAGGCTGGAGCCAGAGACCATCTGGAAAAACTGCCGTGTTTATAAAACTGACATGGAGCAGCACCCCAGGGCCCTGACCTCCCACACAAATCTGGAAATGATTAAAATGGCCCTGGTTGTCTTCACTGCTGAGGACTGCCTGCAGAGAGCAGCCCACCAAAGACATTTGGAGTTCTCATTAGCTGGGCTGGAAACATAGAGCTGTCCTCCAGGGTGCCCCCGCCCTGCATGGAAACTCAGAGCCAAAGGTGGGAATGGCAGCGGGCAGAGCTGGGAAGCTCTTCTGGGAGAGAGATGATGCCGAGGGATGCAAAGTGTGCAAATGGGATGTGGAGTGGGAGCTGCCCCATGCAGCCCCAGAGTGCCAGCACCGTGCCCCTGTACTGGGCACCCTTAGGTCTCTGCCGCCCTGGGCATCCACACTGCCAACTTGGTTTGTAGCAAGCTGGCATGAAAAAGTGAAATAACACCAGAGTGAAACAATGAAATTATGCCAGAGTTAGTGAAATCATGCTGGTGAGGCTGACTTCAGTGGGAATTAGAGACCAAGCTTCAGTGCCAAAGGCACAGAGTGAATGCTAACCACCAGAAAGCTGGCCACAAGTGTGGCAAGCTCTTTCTGTGAGTGCGTTTTGAGATAAATGCACTGTGAGGCTCCACAGCACTGCTGCGGGGTCAGAGCTCATCCAGATGCTCACCTTTAGCAGAGATGCTCTGACCATGCTTTGCATCAGCCCTGATTTTGGAGAAGTCCCCCCAGCACTGTCCTTACCCCAGAGTGGAGACCTGGCACCATGACTGTGCAGAAGCTGGCTCACCTGCACAGCTAATGGAGGCTCACTCAGCCTCTGGGCAGCGGTTTAATGAGACAGGTGTAAATAATGAATTATCTTTGACTCCAAGACATCTGTGGAAAAATCACATCGACCTGCTTCTTGTTTACAAGATGTCAGTGAGCTGTGTGCCAAAGGGAAGGGGGAAGGAGCCAGGCTGCGCTGTGTCAGGTACAATGCTGGAGCCACGGTCCCATGGTCATGGACACATTTTCGGGTGCACACAGACCCTTTTGCCAGTGGGGCTACTGAGGTTTATAGTGGCAGCTTCAGTAAACACTTGCTTCATCCAGCACAAAGGCACGTAATCCCTGAAAGGATCCTGGCCTTGGGCTGGGAGGTGCCGCTTCTATGGTGTTTGTCTTCTTTGCCGCCCTGCTCTACTGCCCTGCTCTACCCACCCTGCTCTACAGCCCTGCTCTACCTGTCCAGGCTCGAACTGCCCAGATGCACTGAGCAATGCTCCAGTTATTCCCTGTTTTGTCAGGGGAAGATGAGCAGATGATGGGGATGGGGAACAGGAGGGGATAGCTGGGCTGCAAGGAGCCTGCATTCAACAGCTTGAATGTGGCATGGGTGCCCTAGGCACAGCTGGCACGGGATGCGCAGGGCAAGGCATTGGCAAGGCATTTACCAACAGCATTCTCATTGTTCCCTCCATGATGAGGATCTCTGATGGAAGAGCATGCTAAAATGTTTACCCTGAATTTTAGGTGCTTTAATTGGCTACTGATAAGGCTGGGGAGCCCTGTGCTGCTGCTCAGACTGAAGGCTTTGAAATGGGTAGAAAATAGACCTGTCAACGCTCTGTCCATTGATCTCCCTATCTGATCAGTAAACCAATACATATTAACCCAGAGCCAAAGCAAACACGTAGTGAGTGTTGAAGAAGTTCCGATAAGTCTTTATCCCCCTCATGGGAATCCAAAGCCAAAGCCCTGGACAGAGCCAAGCACTCCCTGATGCTGTAATGTGCCAGGGGAAGACGGGCATGTGGGCAGCCGACCTGAGACCTCACATGAGTCTGTGTGTGTGTGAGCACAGTGCCATGGCATGCTCTGCCTGGCCAGGTTGTTAAATTAGAACCCCACCATTTGTGAAAGGAAGGGCCAGTGATAAACCCAGGGACAGCAAAACAGACAGGGAGCTGCAGCACACAGCCCCGTGGTGTCAGCGGCCTACTGTCCCCTGACCCCATACTGCGCCTAGATAAGTACAACCCAGGGTACTTCCATGCCATCGTCCCATGCAAATGTCACCTCGGCATGCTCTGAGCTTCCCATAGCCCTGTCCTGTAGCTGCTGCTGGAAGCAGCTTCCCAGTGAGCTCAGAGCAAAGTGCAGCACTTGGTTGTGGCCATTCTGATGCTGTTCCCTAGGAGAAAGCCCATATGGCTCGTGGTGGGGATTTTTGCTGTGATGATGCCCGTGCCTGATTTTTTTTAGTAAGTTAGAAGTTTCATTTCCACATGATTGTCTCGTTAAGTTTTGTTCAGTTTTTCCACTAAGCACTGTCATATATACTTCTGTGTTACAGCATTTAGCCCAGGTACCACGTGGCTCCCTCCAACCTAAGTGTCCGTGCTACTCTGCACAGAGGTCCTCATCCCTTCTGCTCCCCAGCTCCGTCTCACAGTGCAAGAGGAAATCGTGATGGTGGCAGGGATTCACTGCTAAACAGAAAGCAGGGAGAGGGACAGTGTCAGGGTCGGGTGGCAGGGATGGTGACAGCAAAGCCATTCTCCCCGTCCTGCTTCTCCACTTCCTGCGGGATTATCTCTGCTCTCCGGCTGCTGGGAACTTGCTTCCACCCGGGACGAATCCTCAGGACAGGATATAAACAGGAAAAGTCATTGGTGTGACGCCAGGGTGCTGGGCAGTGTGTCTTCCTGAGCAAGTCCCCAGCAGCACTCCACAGAGCGGGCACAGACAGAGATCACCTGCAGACCCCTCGGCTAAGCGCATTCCCCACATGGGCAAGCAGATGCCCATGGAGTTGGCGCACATCAGCCTGCAATTTCTGGGATGTTCCTTCCCTCCGTGGAGTGGGGAAGGAGCACTTGCATGTCTGCTGCATGTGATGAACAGAATGAGGGGGATGCAGAGGGGGATGTTCCTGGCTCAGCCATGCTTCCACTGAGCATTTGCCCTGGGGGGGACAGCAGTGCTCTGCTGCGGGAACAGCAGAGTTCTCACGTGAGGAGAACAGGTGGGTGCCCACATCGGGTCTTGGTTTGCATCTTGCAAAGGCCGGACAGGAACTGGAGGAAACCACAGCTGCCGATAAGCAGTGCTGGGTGCGGGGAAGGAAGTGCGGGCAGCCCCAGCCCCTCAGCATGACCTTTCCTCCCCTGGTGAATGTGCTGCCTCAGCAGGAAGCGAGCCATGTGCCGAGCTCAGCCGAGTGGGACGGGGGTATCCAACAGATCCTGGGGACCCAGAAGGATATGGGGACCACATGGGATGTTGGAAACCAGCAGAATGTGGAGACCCAGCACTCTCCCAGCACCAGCTGTGCATGATGCCCAACATGTCCCTGTGCCCAGCCCCCTCCCCGCCCCCCCACAGGACCCCCACACTGCAGAGATGTGTCCAGTGGGCATCTGTGGGTCTGACTTCTCTCCCACAGTGTGGCTCGCCTGCAGCAGCTGTGGCAGCCCCACACCCCATTGCTTGGTTTCTCACTGGAGGTGAGACGAAAGGGATCTCCTGGAGCAGAATCTCCCTGCTGGCTGTGCTGGCTTTCACATCCCACAAGGGGATTTTCTGGGTTGCAGGTCATGCTGACGGACATTCAACCTCTTGCAGGGGGTAAGAGAGCCCCTTGGGAAACAAAGGCAAAGACTGGGAAAGGCCATTGCAGTGCTGGCACTGCTGCTGCAGACATGAGCAGGTCATACAGCTCCATGGCTATAGGTCAGCCCCTGTGTATGAAGCACCATGAGGAGTACTACAGCACAAGGAGTGAAATCTGCCCTGCGTGGGAAGCAGGAGCCCACGGCAGTGAGGAAACAGTGAGAGCACTGCCAATCTGCAGAGCTGTGTTGTCATGAACTGTGGTGTGAGTTGGGCTCTTCCTGCCAACATCCTGGTACGGCAGTGCAGGAACATGTCGCAGGTGCTCGTGGGCTGCAGTAGCATATTGTTCTCAGCAGTGCCAAGGAAAGGGGGGAAGTACAGCAACGGTGGGGACACACTGGAATGTGGGGGCTGCAGCACCCCTGGAGGGATTTGGGCCTATGGAATGCCACAGGCACATTGAAGCCCACTGCATTGCTTGGGGCATTCAGGGTGGGTGCAGTGCCATGCTTGTGTCTGGTGGGATCCAAGCACTGCACCCTTCTGCAGTGCTTGGTGCCTGGCCCATCTGAACAAAAGAACAGTAAAGCCTCTGAGCAGACTGTGCCAAAGCCCACACTTTGCCCTTCTCCTAGAAGCACTGGGACACCCACCAGATATTGCACCCTGAACCATATGTGAGTGAAAACACAGCATCAAGAAATGGGCGGACTGCAGGCCTGCTGCAGATGGAGCCCTTTGTGCACTGTTCCCCGTACCCTGCTACCCATGACCTGCGGAGTCCCTGGGGCCGAGCGGCCACAGGCAGGAAGCAGGTGGAATAAATATTTGTGTGAAACAGGAGAGTTTCCCTTGCAGAACGCGCAATGTGTTTCCCTGGCTGTGGCTGTTGTTGAGGAGGTGTGGGCTGGAGCCTAGCAGGTGCTGCACAGCACAGGAGGACCCACTCCTCCTGAGTCTCAGAGCAGTCCCAGTGTGCTTGTGGTGAGCACAGGGCTGGACCCCGCCCAGGGCCATTGGCAGAAGGAAGCAAGCGCCGCCACCGCCGCTGGAACAGATGTCCCCCATTTCCTGCCTGTGCGGATGCTGGGGGTGGCAGGGCACGAGAGGCTGGTGCCAGCCAGGGGAAGGACGTGCTGGTGGGGCTGGGGCAGGTACTGGCGTCAGGGTCTGAGTGCTGATGTCAATAGGAGGAAGGGGGAAAAATGCATTCCAGAGCTGCTGTTCCTGGCTCCTGGAGAGTATCTTCAGCTGGAATTAAAGCAGAACAAACCTGAGACACCATACAGTTTCCCACTAAGCAGTGAGAAGAAATGGGAATTTGCTGTCTATATCAGCAGGGTGGGGAGGGAAAGCAGAGGATACAGGTATTTCTGAGCCAGCACAAACTCACTGCAGCCCTGACATCTGCTTTCTGACCTCTGGAGCTCCTACTGCTGACAAACCAGACACGGACACCCTCCCCACCTGGATTTCCTCCTCCTTTTCCTGCCTGGAGCAGGAAGGAGCTGTAGCGTTGGGGTGCCTGCAGAAGCTCCCCTGCTCCCGCCAAGCCCAGCGTGGTCCCAAGCACTGGGATTTGGGGCTGCAGGTTGGGGATGGCCTCTGCAAGTTTATTTAAGGTCAGGATCCTTGCTCCAGCCCCCCCTGGAGAAGCCCTAATGATGCTGTGAGGTTTGGGGGCCCTGTGTCCTGCTGGGATGATCCCACTCCAACATGCAGCTGCTCAGTACAGCCAGCCCTACACTCACTGCACCCTCCTCCTTTTCTCCTCTTTCCCCTCTCCCCTTCCCCCCGAAGCTCTTTGTCTCCTGGCTCCGTGGAGGAAACAGACCTTCTGAAAATAAACTCCTCCTGCTTTGATCTGCTTTATGGGCACACACTGTTTATAGCCCTGCGCGTATGACTTGACACCTTCCCACCTGCAGCCCCAGCAACTGCTTCTTATCACAGCCACTTTGGATATTAAGGGGCCAGTGGGGAGGGTGATGAGGAGGTCCCTGTGGACCCCACATCTCCGCAATGCCACATCAGGTGTGAGGGAGATGGGCTGCTGTCCCCCCCACACTAATTGCATCAGCCTGTGCTTATTGGGAAGTTGATTTAGGCCGGTGATAACAAGAGGGTCTGTGGGGGCTGGATCTGGTCGTTGACCATAAGAACGAGCTCGTGGGGACCTATGGCCTCAGCATGGCCCAGCCCTGTGTCGATGTACGGGATCAGGACCAGGCCTTGCTCCCACACCTCCTGTTGCCATGCCTAAAAGCTGAAATATTTCACTGTTTTTCTATCACAAGGCAACGAAGGTGGGGATAGTTGGGACACTAGGGGCAGGAGGAATGTGCTAAGCACTCCGTGGTCATCCCTTTCACACCATGAGCCAGGACCCAATGGTGTCACCCCCGGCACCAGCTATGGTCCCCCTGGGGACTTTATTACCTCTCCAAGGACAGACAGGTGCTCCTGGGCCTGCACCAGGAGCAGGTGCTGGCGGTCCTGTGCCACCCATGGCTGCCCACCCTAGGGTGCCAGCTGCAGGCTATGCACCATGGGAGCAATAGTACAGCACTCAGGGGATGGCCGGCTTCTGCCCACGCTTCTCATCTTTCACTTTCCACCCTGCCTGGCCACAGTACCGGCCTGAGAGCACCTATCACCACAGTGTCTCCAGCAAACCTGAGAAGCAGGCCCCACAGCCACACAGCTGTCTGTCCACCGGCATTAGAGATTTGAGGAAACTCGCCTGGAGCAGCTGTGGGACATGCACCCAAGCTGCTCCCACCGGACAGGTTCCAACATGACCTAAGCTGCTGGCATGCTGCGCCTACTTCTTGTTAACTTTATCAGAGTAAACTGTAATCCCTCATGTGGCTGCAGGATAATGGGGCAGCAATGTCCTTGCTCCATGCCAAGGCACCACTTGCCCTTCCCACAGCCCTGCAGTCTGCTGCCTATCCCTGCACTGGGCCCTGTCCCCGCCCCTCTGTGATGGCTATGTTGTAGTCCCCTCGCCTCAGGTGCCTGCATCACCCTGGGAGGAGTGACCATATCCCTGGGGGGACATTTTGGAGTGCATACTGCAGGAAACTGGGCACCAACGTGAGACCAGAATAGGGATCTCCTACCATTCTGTCACAGCCCAGCAACATGCTTGGGGCTCAGCCATGCCCCCCAAGTCTCCAACCCCATTCTGCTGCTGGTATGGGGTCCTGGTGCTGTGGCCAGCATGTGGCCATGCTGGCCACAGTGCCTGGCCAGCAGTTACACACATGCCATCCATCAGCGTTGGGCTGCACCGTGCCTCCCCACACAGAGACCTTCTTGAAAGAACCTCCTGATTTTCAACACCTACTTAAGGCCCTTCAGGCCACACCACTCCCCACAGACATGAGCTCATGCTGACTGCCAGCATGTGCTGCCCCACTCCAACTCTTACGCCCACAGCAAAACATCTTCCTCAGCTCCCCTGCAGCACAGGCAGGCACCAGGTGTGGCCTATCCAAAAAGCAAGAACTAGACCATGGGTAAAGCTCTTCAGCTACACTTTTAAATGGAAAGTTATGAACAGAGCCAGTTCCTTTGTGCTCACCTAAGCACACCTGCATTACCTACTAAAAGGGGTGTAGGTGCCACTGCCTTGCAGGCACTATGCCTGTGGACAGCTTCCTGGTTTGTCACCAGTCCTTGGATACCACAGATGATTTCTTCTGGTGAACCACAGTCCCAGCATATGAGAGGGAACACCAACAGGGATTTACCACTGTGCTCCTGCAGGCTGGACACCAGCACTGGATTCCAAGGGCACAGTGGCAGTGCACACAGCTGGGTCTTGGAAGCACCGCAGCCACTGCCAGCTCCTGTACACACCAGTCAGACGCTGGGGCACAAGAAGAGATGAGCTTTGCCCCCTGGCAATGTGCTATGTCTCCAAGCCAAAATAATGTTGCACCAAGAGAAGCTAAGTGGTCCCTAAGCATTCAGGCAGTAGATGCCCTGCATGGCTGAATCACCTCAACACATTGCTTTCTAAGATTTTTATGGCAAAGGCTCTTCATTTGCTTCCCTCTGAACTGAACTAGTCCCATAGGTACCTCCTCCCAGTGCTGGCAAGGCTTAGAATCCTCAGGGAATAAGGACCAGCATTAGGGTCTTTTTCTGAGGGGGGGTTCTGGGAGTTGATCTAGGGGGAACATGCCCATGCTGAGAACTTCCCACTCTCCCATTCCTTAGACTCCTGCTCCTCAGTGGATTTGCACTTTTCCAGAGCATTCTCCCCACCCAGTAGAATCCTTCCCAGCTCCTCTGGGCTCTGGGCTCCTGAACCAGACTGCTGGATCCTGGCCAGGATACATTTGGGTCTGAACCTGTGTGTGAAGCAGGAGAGTGGTCTGGCATCTAACACACACGTGTGGGGGTGAGATCCCCCTGGGCTGCATCCTGCAAAGATACCTCATGCCTCTAAGGAAGGGCAGGAGAGCAGGAGCTGGTGAGGCTGCTCAGTGCTGTGGGGAAGACTGAGTCTGTGTGGGGATGAAAGGGTTAAAAATCGTGGCAAAACTGCAAATGGGTTTCACAGCTGGCCTCTTCACCACCACACAGCTTCTGCAGGTTGTGCATTTTGCTCTGGCTGAAAGTCTCTGACAGGCGAGGGGCAAGGAACCCCTGCAGGAGTTGGAGGTGGGGCAGGGTTGGGGGCAGCAGTGCAGCACAGCTTTGTTCAGGAGACACAAAAAATGGAAAGATGAGATCACTGTGCAGTGGTCATGAAGGACGTGATATGGGAGAACAAGGAACTACTGTAACCCTACACTGCCTGGGAAAAGCCAGGTCCTCACACACCTCCTGTGACAAGCACCGGGACTTGGGGCAGGATGCTGCTCATGGGACACTCACAGCGTAGGGAGATGGAGCCTCTGGAGCAGCTTTGCTATGGCAGCATGGGTGCGTCTGGCTCTGGTGGATATAAACAGCTGGAAAACACCTGGCACAGTGCTGGGCATGTCCCAGTGTGGCACTCCCACTGCTTGGAGCTACTGCCTGTGCAGTGATTCGGAGCAGTGCCAAGGGCTCTGGTAGGGACAAACTAAAAGCCTTTCCCTCGTTCTCCTCCCCTCGAGCCTCTCAGTTAATGACTGCGGCACCGCGTGTTGGTTTCGAATGCTGCCTCTGTGCCACCGGGCTGTGCCGTGCCTGCACTAGGGATGCAGAGGGACAAGTAATGGGACTCGGTTAGCCCTCGGTGTTCAGTTTGCCTGGACAGGGCCAGGCGCTAACCCAGAAGTCTGTCTGTCCCCTTTGCGACAGCTTCAGTCTCCTGCCCACGCGTGCAGGCAGCCTGAGGGGGCAGAGCACCGCGAACTCTCCACAGCTCCTGTCCCCTCCAGCGCAGCTCCTCCAGCCCCGTGTTCCCCGCTGCCCCAGCGGCTGTGTCCGCGTTCCTCCCGCAGCCCCCGCACTCGCAGGACCCACAGCCGCGGCGGTAGCACGGCGCGGTGTTGCAGACTTTCTGTCTGCACGGGGACTTCCTGTCCCTGTGCTGCGCTGCCGGTGAGAAACCAAAGGCAGCTTGTTTGGCTGCCGGAGCCGCTCCTTGCTGACTGCCCCTTTCTGTTCCTGTTAGGAATAATATACCGAGAGGTCTGAGTGTAAATTGAGTTTCCCAGAGCCAGACTGGTGGGGAGACTTTAATGGGAAGGAAAATAAACGGTGTATTCGGCCGGCATTTGGGGAGAGGTGTGCTGGCAGAGGGGCGCAGGGAAACAGCTCTTCTTGACTTTTTTTTTTTTTTTTTTTTTTTTTTAATGTTTGCTGAAGGAGCACACGTATGCATGCCCTCGTGTAGGACTTGTTTGCTTCCCGAGATGCCAAGGGAAAGAGAGGCATTCTGAAGGAGCTGTCAAAGAGCTCTTGGGCTCTGATGTGCTGGAGTGGAGCGGTGTCCTATCCTGGCCTCGCTGTGCGGTGTGGCGGCTGCAGGGACTTTGCGATGCCGAGCACTGCCACTGCACGTTCATCACTTCTCAGCACAATGCAGTGATTCAGGAACTCCAGAAAGACGCATGAGTCATGCTGCAAATTTCCCTGGACAAGTTAGAACTGTAAAACACACTCACATGTGCTAAGCCACACTAAAAATTCCTTTTGCTCAGGAGCAATCCCTTTTGCCTTTCCCCAGCTCTTGCAGTGCCTCCAGCTCTGCCTTGGGACCATTGGGAGGGATCCAACTGCTTGTAGTGCCCAGGGGCTCCCTGCAGGCATGCTGGGGTTTGCTGGGTGCTCTGTATGCTTGGGTTCAAATGGAGAGGATTTGGGATGCAGGATGACAAAAGTGCCATATTTTCCCACTTGCTCATGTATGATGAGCACAAGCAACCCTGTTGTCCCATAGCCTGTGCCCACCTGATTCACCCTGCCTGCGTGTGGCCCCAAGATCCCCAACAACACCAGCGGCTCCCTTGACTCAGTGCTGCTGTGCTTCATCTGTGTTTGCAGAGCCTTTGAAGTCCTTGGGCAGACAGCAGGGCTTGGGGATGTATCTGTGTGTCAAGAAAATCTCCCTAGCTGCTTGTGTCTCCCCTGGGCTGGGGCCCATGGACTTCCCCATCACTGGCCCGGTGCAAAGTCGGCAGCTTTGGGAAAGTGTTGGTCTTTGAGAATGCTCACTGTCAGCCTTTGTAAAACATCAGAGATGGGAAGTGAAATTGTACATTTTTTAAAATATTTGCTCTGACATGTAAGAAGACTTTCTAAGGGAAAGGGGCACTATTACTAAATTTCTTTACAGCATGCTGATCCTCTGTCCAGCTCCCTGCTGCTGCTTGCTCCCCATTCCTCCAAAATGCCAACACACACATTCCAGCAGACAGCTGCCTGTTTCCCAGCACAGCCCATGTCTGTGTGTGGGGTGCTACTGGAGCAGGGCTGTTCCCAGCCTCTTCTTCCAAGTTGGTGGGTCCCCAAGCACAACCGCAGACCCAGATCCTCTGTTTGTGCCATATCCTGCTGAGTAACACCAGTGCATATCCATACATGGGGAAGAGCTGGGCACAAGGCTTTCTGTCTTGTCAGAACTCTTTGGTGCTCAGTAAATAACATTCCTGCTAATGTTGGTATGTGGAACACTTCCCTGACACTCTGACTAATGCCTGAGTCACAGCTATAGGGCTGCAGGCTGCCCCAAGGCGAGGGCTAGGGCACATGAGGAGCCCTGCAGGGATGGGGATGCACCCTAGGAGAGACTGCACTGTCAGGTTATCTGGATACAGGCTAAATCCTCAAGGTTGTTGTGGCCCTGGCTGGGCAGCTCCAGGGCACATTATGGGGATGAGAAGGGTAAGGGATGGTGGTTGGAGACAGATGCAGCCCTGCCAGCCTTGTGCATCCCAGGACTGACTCAGAGTGGTTCCCTCCACTCTGCCAAATCTGAGCTCAGGCTCATTCACAAATCACTTTATTTGTGCCAGTGTGAGCATGGGAAGGCACTCCCATGGCATCCCCAAAGCCTGCTCCCTGCAGAGACCCCCAGCCCGGGAAGCACTGCTGCCTTGCTGGGGTGAGCAGCACAGTGGCAGGCACCAGGAGGACTCTGCTGGAGCGCCGCACTGTCACTGTTTTCACATCTGGGCTTACACCTGCCTGTGATGCAAACATGCATAAAAGCAGAGCTTTGGACCATCTCCTTGTCACCCTTGCACTGCGCAGCTAGGGGAGGCTGGGGGGGAATTTCTGGATCTGCTCCTCTCCAGATGTGACTTTCCCTTGGGCAGGTAGTGCTGGATGTGCCCAGCTCTGTGGGCTGCATGCACCTGCTGCCATGAGAGCAGAACTGCTTCCCACTTGTACTGTGTGATACCCTGCTGCCATGCCTCTTCCAATCCCCAGCTGGGAACACCTCTGCTCAGACATGTCCTGCTAAGCACCTGACAGACCTGACACAGATATCTGCCTTGGGCAAGGAGGAATCAGAAGTGGGATGATGGCCTGCAGGCACCCAATAACAAAGAAGTTACCACCCCAAACTGATGCAATAAGGCTTCCAGCTTGCTTTATGGCCTTAAAGGGAACTTCAGACTACAAAGGCTGAGGGGACGAGCCTGCATGTGGTTGCATCACAGCTCTGTGTCCTTGGAAGGGGGGGGGGCTGGCTGCATTATCCTGCTGCTGGGGGAGGCCAAAGGGAGCACCAGGAGCTGCTTCACCCACTTCACCCACTGCCATTACAAAGGAAATGTGGTGTGGGATCCCCTTGGGCATGGGTTGTTGCCCTGCATCCCTGCAGCACCCCCACAGCATCCCAGGAGCATCCCTGCAGCATGCTGCCCAAGCTCTGCACTTGGCCCTGGCTCTGTTCTTCCCACTCCAGGACTCTGCTAGATCCTGGTGTATTGGCCACTGACTCCCTTCGGAGTGCCCTTGCAGAGTCAGCAGTGCTTCCCAGTGGAAGACTAGCTGTCTCTGCACTTCTCTCTGCCAGGTTCTCCATGAGTAATGACACAAACGTGCTTCTCACCCTGTCCCCAGCACTGTGCTGTTGGCTGAGCCATTCTCAGGCTCTCACTTCGCCATTTCTGCTTTACATCAGGGCGATTCCCATCTTCCTGTCTGCTCTTCTCCCCCAACACATCATCTAAACTGTGTGAGTGCTCCAGACAAAAAGCAGCTCCATGCCATATCCCCACCAAGGAGACAGCTGGGACACGTGGCGCCTGGGGGGTGTTGAGTCCTGCCCCAGTGCCACGATGAGTGCCCATGGGCTCACACTTTTGAAGGAACAGCTCAGGGATTGAGTTTAGGACTGTAGCAGTGCTTGGCATGTGTTCACCATGGCCGGGTGCAGCTGGGAAGTGCAGCTACAGGGAAGTGAAATGAAAATAAAATTGTGGTCTTTCCGACTGGTTCCTGGTGTGACTGAAAGTCTGGCAGGATGGCAGCCACTCTTCAGGACTGCCACAGGTGGCACAGAGGACAGGAGTGGCATGAGACAAGAAGGGAGCATGGCCAGGGAGGTGAGAGGAGAGACATCTGGCTGGGGCTGCATCACAGAGCAGGGGATGGAAGCAGGGAATGAGTGCTCAGCTGGGTCAAGGGTGTCTGACTGCCAACAGACACATCAGTTGTGCAAGATGCATGCTCATAAAGTGCCTTTTGTAGCTGGATAGCAACAGAAAGCAGTTTTGCAACAGGCCTGGATGATCCAGGGAGTCATGCACTTTGGACAACAACCTGGGTGTTGTTCAGGTGGGAGAAGCGGGGGCTGCTTCCTGTGACAATCTGTTGCATGTGAGCCAGAGCCAGGGTCATCTCCAGAGGTGATATCATTTACAGCTGTCCATTCAGAAACATTAGAACCTTGTCAGGAAGGGAGAGGGGATGGCTCATAGCACCAGCTGAGGCAGGGACATAGGACATGGGATATGGAATGTACACATGGGACATGGGACAAAGGCCATAAGACGCAAGGACTCTTCATTCCCACTGCCCCTTCAGGATGCAGGTGGACTGGTGATACCCATCAGCATCATCCCCGCCTGTCAGCCTGGGGATGTTCTTGGACTGATGGTGTTTTAGGGCTCTGCTAGCAGCAGGAGCAGAGCTGAGCTCAATGCTTAGATGCCTCTCCCAGATCTGGATCTCCCAGGTTGCATTTCAAAAATGCTCTTAAGTGCTGCTGCAACCTGGTTAGTGGAACAAGAAGTGAAGAGAAAGATGCAGCTGAGGAGCCTGGGGATGCCAGTGAGATAATGTGAGGGAATGTTAAACATTACTGCATTCACAGGATTATTTATCTGTCACAAACAGGGGCAGCCAGGAATCCTCCAGGGTGTGTAGCTCAATTTAGACCCCATTAAAGTTCTTTTTATTCCCTGCATTTTGGCTGACATTAAAACAGTGTCTGAATTGCTCCTGAGGGAGCTGGCTTCCAGGAACGGCATCAGGGCTGCTGCTCACAGCTGAGCTGCCCCACTCCACCTGCAGCCCCACATCCCTCCTGAGCTTCCTGGGTCCCCCTGGGGCTGTGCTGTGTAGGGAATATGCTGCAGGGCCAGGACAGGAGGCAGGGAGAGAGGATGGAGCTGAGAGCTCTGCTGGCACCTGCTTGGGCTGCCAGATTTTCTTGGGATTTATTTTTTCTATTCCAAAATAGGAAAAAAATTGGAAAGCCCTGCAAAGACAGTGCACTGCACTATCTGGCCTAAGACTCTAGGCAGGAATAGTGCGGGCTGAGAAAAACATCCCGATTTCATCACTCCAAAACATTTTCTTTCAGTGTTACTTAGCTTTCCTGGTTTTGGAGAACTTTCATTTCTAAGGAAAGCCTTCTGTGAGCTCGCAATGTGCTTAGTCTGGGGGGAACATGACAAAATTAGACAATTCTAAAAGTTTCCAGCCCTTTTTCCCAAACCTGTGCAGCAGTGGAAGCTCATGGGCTAGGACCAGACGCCATCCCAGCAGCAGTGGAGCACAAACCCTGCACACAGGTCTGTGCTGTGGCTTTGTGGGTACCAAATGTCAGCAAGCAGAGACAGCAGTGATCCAGGGACACTCTGCGCCACCACACTGTGTGCCCACAGCAGTGCAAAGGTGATGCTGTCAGAAAGGAAAAAGCATGGGTGAGTTGAGCCAGGGGTGTCCCCAAGCAGTGACGGGACAGGGGGCAGTGGGAATTATGGCGCAGAAGTGGAACAGATGATTTACAATCATTGCACAGCAATGAGTCAGGGCTGCTTCAAAAGGAACCGGCTTTAAATGGATCAAGCCCTGAGCCAAAAGCGTAAACACTGGGAGGAAGTTTGGCTGAGGTTAAATCATGTTTTATTTTAAAATCTTCCTATCCCCGTTGTAAGATGGAAAGTCTCCATCTGAAAAAGCGAAACTAAGATTGGAAACAGTCTACAGTCATTAAGTTTATGCAGCTTTTTTTTTTCCTCTCTCCAGCTTCTCAAGTAAAATATCAACTGGCTCCACTGTCAGGGACAGGAAACATTAGTAATAAGTTCATAGATTTACATTTTCCCCAGGGAAACACAGGAATATCAGAGATCAAAAGTTGGAGAAAGGAGTTATTTTTACACAAAATGATTTGCAACCAGCATTCATTGGGGACAGTAAATAAATTATAGGCCCTTCACTTTGGGGTTGTTTAAGTTCTTTTTCCTTAAAGCCGTTCCTTTTAACTACTGTAAAGAGTCTGTCAGGACTTACACTGACTAACAGAGATTTCCCCACCTGCAGAAAGGTCCTTTTCCAGCAAAAAAAAAACCAGAACAGCTATTTGTACAGTCATCCCAAAGTGCCGCGTGGCAGGGGCTACAGTGAGCTGCAGAGCAGAGGTGTCCAGGGTGGGCCAGGCTGGGATGGGGACACGGGCATGGGACTCAATTAGGATATGGAACATGGGACATGGGGCACACATAGGACATGAGGCACATGGTGTAGGACATGGAGCATGGAGCATGGGACACAGGATGGTCCTGCTGAGCCATCTCAGTTCTTTGAGCAATGCCTCTGCTGGCCAAAAAGGCATTTCCAGTCAAATGCACCCCAGCACCCTGTGTAGGCGGGGAAGTGTTGCAGGATATTCCCACCCATGCCATGAGACTCCTGATTGAATCAATCAGAGCATAGCAATTGCCACCAGTGCCCTGTCCTTGGGCTAGCAGGATGGCTCCAATGGCTCTGATGGCCAGGAGCCTCCACCTGGCTCCATCAGCTCATCCCCAGGCACTGTCATCTCGAACAGTGGCTGCACATCCTGGCAGCACCACAGCAGTGCAAAGCCAACCCCACAAGGACAGAAGCACTGGAAACTCTGAGCTGGGCCCTGTGTCATCCATTAATGGCAAGGCACTCACTGGCCAGGCAGGATAATGAATGATAGTTTTAGGTATAACTGGAAAAACAATAAAATACTCAGTTAGGATGACACAGTAGTGAACAATGGCCATGAAGCACCACACAGCCAGCAGAGCAGCTGCAGCAGCACTCTGAGCTGGTGTGTGATGGATTCCTGCCTGGAATATGGCTTGCAGAGACATCCCCACCCCACTGAGGCTGAGAACTGCGCTCTTCTTCTCCTGCTTAAATGCCCATAAAACGTGCTTTAAGAATCCCTTAAGGTTCATTAATGTCACAAGCAGGGGAGGAAGAGAGAGCTGGAAGGCCTTGAAGTGCATGTCGGAAACACTCCAGAGAAACCGTAAATGCTGCCGGGATGAACTGCAGGCTCTGGAGGATTGGTTGTACTGGAGGACTATTTATTTTCCAGTCTATTTTAAACACTAGACTGTTTCAGATAAGAGCTGCCTGTGGTGGCAGACAGGATCGTGGGACTGGTGTGCAGGAACTCATGCCAGATTCATTTCTGGGGAGTATTTCCTCCCTGCCTTGATAAATCTGACTTGTCTGCTGTACCAAGTTACTTCCTTTGGAGTTCTCTCTCCTTATTATTACTTATTAAAATTGCCTGCAAATAGCACTTGGGCTTCATGCAACATCCTGTGCTAACCATTCATCCTCCTCGTTATCTCAGAGCTGACAATTCCCACCAGGGCCAGAGAGAGTGGGTGGAAAATTGCCTTGAGAAGAAACAGAAATGACCATCCTTTATGGCGAAACTCAAGAAATCACATTTGTGGGGCTGGAGAGGGCAGGAGATAAGTGGGGACTTCCCCCTTTCAAACTCACACAGCATCCCTGTCTCTGGGCCGGGCACCACTGCTGAGCATTCCCACCGCCACATGTGGGCTCAATCAATGAGCATCTGCTTCCTATCGCGGCCCCAGGGCTGCTCTCCTCCTTCTGCCTCCTGCCATGGTGCTAATTTTACATGCAGGGCTGCACTGTGCTGTAGGGTCGCAGCACTCTAGGCGGGCAGAGCGGGATGAAGTGGGCGGGGAGCAAGAAGCAGGCTGAGCATGGAGCTGCCAGCAGCTGATAACACATCCCAGGACTGTCTGGTGCAGATGGCACATGGATGGATGGGATGCATTTATTTTCAGAAAGCTCTGCTTATGGTGATGTCTCAGGGACATGCTGAGCCCCGATGATGTCACGGGCCTGCAGCCACGCCCAGCACCAGAGAGAGAGACCTGAAGCGTAGGCACCTTTCCTGAATGGCATGTGCGAGAAGGGCTGGGGGCTTGAGAGAAGGCAAAGCAAAGCAACCAAACCTGCCACAGCTAAAGCATGAGAGCGTCCTCGTGGCATGCCTGGTGTATGGTGCCTGTGGTCCCCATTTGTTTGGCTCTCTGCCACTGGAGCTTTTGCAGAATATTTTCTGCAGTTACTTTAAGTTTCCTCCATGCATACTGAGAATGAAAACTGTACTCTGGGGGATAAACTGTAGATTTTTGTCATAAAGGCAAGCTGTTAATTTGCCAGCAGCAGAGAGAGGGAAAATTATAGAATCATAGAATCTCAGAATCACAGAATCATAGAATTGCTTGTGTTGGACCTCAAAGATCACTCATTTCCAACCCCCTGCCACAGGCCGGGTTGCCATCAGCTAGACCAAGCACTAGATCTGACTGCCCAGGGCCCCATTCAGCCTGCCCTTGAATGCCTCTAGGGACAAAGCACCCACAACTTCTCTGAGCAGCCTGCTGGAAAAAGAGATAATTCATACAGTAATGGGTCCAGTAAATGGGAGCCCCATACTGCTGTCCTCCAGCCTCATAAGAAGTAGAGGTGGAAATCTACTGCTATAAATTGAGTTCATTTTGGAAAATAGTGATGTTTGAATGCTTTTGATCACAGACAGCAGCTGCCACGACCAGGTTAATGCATTTTTCTACCCAGGTACTTCTCTTGACCTAAAATAACTCCTGTGCTTAGGCTGCACCTCTAAGGTCTGAGCCATGGCTGTTCTTTATGGGAAAAACCCCCAGACTCATTCTCCCTGCACAAGACAACATTTGGCAGATGGATACCCCAGTCTGAGGGATGTGGAATTGGCTGAGAATGCTCTGGCACTCACAGCACAGGGCCTGAGGGACTGTGGGGCTCTGAAGGCTGCGGGGAGCATGACATGAGACACTGAGGACATGGGACACTGAGGACATAGGACACTGAGGGTATGGGAAGCTTGGGATGTGGAACACTGGGAATATGGGATGCTTAGGACACGAGACACTCAGGATGTGGGATGCTCAAGATGATTCTCCAGCCCTGGGGCTGTGGCAGCAGCTGAGAGCTCTGTGCTCCTTTGCTGGCCCCAGTGACCACTATGAATCAAAGCAGCTGCCTGCACTAACAGCAAGTGAAGGGATCTGCTCTGCTTCCTGCCCCTCTAATCTGCACATCACCCAAGCAAGGCGGGGGGGGGGGAGTTCCCACACTGGGTGCTTGCCCCCGGCCGTGCTGCCCAGCGCTGACATCCTTTCCTGACACACATTGGTTTCCTGCGCACCACTCTCATGCTACTTCCTAACCCCAGTTAATATCTATGGTGCAGTTCACTTCACGGAGCAAAATGGAGGGAAAAAATGAAAGGAAAGAGAGCAGGGTTTTCTATAAGGCCAGGCTGGCAGCTGCATGCTGGTGGTTCCAGCATTGCGGTCCACATACTATGGTGAGAGGCACTGCATAGCAGGCAGAGGGCAAACAAAGCAGCAGAACGTGAGGCAGTGTGCTGGGCAAGGCAAGGGCAAGGGGTTCTGCTCCCTCATGATGTCCCTGGCACTGTTATATGGTTTCCTCATTTGGGAGTGCCATGTCCCCAGCTGCAGTCACCCATGGCGTGACCCCAAAATATCACCTCTCCCCAGGTGCAGACAGCCAATGTTGGGGCCAGGGGAGCAGCAGGTGCTCTGCTCCTTGTGGGCTGGGCAGCGTTTTGGGGTGCAGTGTGCACAGGGTATCACTGCTGCAGAGGTGCTCCCAGCTGTGCACTGAGGGGCCACAATCCAAAACCCCTTTCTGCCTCTCTGGCAAAGTGGGAAAAACTCTCAATGGCTGCTGTCCTTTAGAAAGCAGATTAGGGACAGTGAATAGGAACTGTCTCTCTAATGAAGTGCTATTACCAACAGGCTAATTGAGTAATGACATAATGCAGGCCCTTGAAACTCTTTATAGCAGCCTGACTCTGTGCCGCTGTGCACTGCCACTTCCTTGCCATGGCCCATGGTATCTCCTGCTCACTGAGGCTCATGTGCAACACTGCGGCTTCATGGGGGCAACAGACAATGTGTCGCCAGCATAACCCCGCGTGGAAAATGCGGAGGTGGAGGGAAACCCATAGTAATTAGCTTGGGAGACGCCGATCTCTTCACATGTGAAACATGACACTTTTTATGAAGGAAAGTCAAACAGGCCTTACAGTGCTTTCAGTGAGCCCAGTAAAACAGAGGTGATCCATAAATATGTATGCTATGATGGGTTTAAAATGCTTTCTGATGATTTTCTAGGCAGATCTCCAGTGTGTTACAGCACAGCATCACTATTGTGGAGCTGCAGCCTCAGGCCAGTAAAGTGTGCACTGATCCCTGTGGGAAGGAGGAGGTCTCTGTGTTTGTGCTTTTCCCCTTATGCTGAGCTGGGAATCCTCAGATGAAGGAAATGGAGAGAACCCAATGGGTTTTCTTCCCACTCAGGGCTCTCTTGCTCTCTTTTCATTCACCATGCTCTTTGTTTTTCTGGGAAGACCTGCACCTCTCCAGCCCCATGCTATCAGTTTGTCATCCGATTAAAGATTAATTTGATATAATTGCTCGTGTCAGTAGCCCAGAGACAGAAAAACAATAGCTACACCTGCAGCTTGCTTGTGAACTGCCTCCTCATTTTGAGCAATTAATGGATGGAGGCTGTTATGCCTCTACATGCTGACATGAGGATCTGTGATCCCCTGACCCTGCACCTGTTGTCCTTTTGTAGGCACAGAGCAAGAGCAAAGACCACCCAGCCCTGGAATCACCAGGTACCTGAGGTACCTGCTGACTGCCCCTCAGCTGTCCTGGTTTCTGCACAGCTCCTGCCATTCATTCCCCAAATCTACACCAGCTGCACAGCCATGATTCCACTACTAGCCTTTCCCCAGGTCCTGCCCTACTTCTAGTCACTTTCTGGCCTCTCCCAGGAATCCTTTCCTACAACCCCTAAGTCAGCACCAGGTCAGAGACAGGGGAAAACTTGGGAAGCACACACACTTTGTGGTTTCCCTTGAACCTTTGAATGGACTCCAACAGCCTCAAGGTTGTACGTGCTTGTTCAGAGGTCCCCCATGGAAATGAAAAGGAGGAGTTCAGATGTGCAATGGTGGCAGCATGTTGCCCTGCTGGGCGTGTGGAGCCAGCACAGCTGAGCCCTGTGCTCCAGTACAGGGGAGGCTGCCTGAGTCCTGGCTCTGGGAGCATGGACACCATAATGTATTGCAGATGGTCGCACAACATGGCCACCCAATGCTGCATGCAGCCAGCTCTACCTGCATGGAATGCAACTTTACAGTGTGTTTATTTCCTGTAGCATTAAAACAGAGTGGGGAAATAACGGGAAAACTGCTGAGGCTTTGTCATGAACCCTTTGGCTTTACCACATGCTGCCCAGGCGAGCGCAAAGGACAGGGGCAGGGATGGAGGGCAGGGATAATGCCGCTGCTGCTACAGCACATCACTGAAGCTGGGGCTGCTGCTCGGAGGGCTTCCTCCTGAAATAGAAAATTGCAGCTCATCATAACACCCAGTTCCAGGGGCAATTCTTCATCATGAAACCTTGTGATGCAGTGGGGCCACAGATTCAGGCACACCGCTAGGTACATGAGGTAGCCCCACACTGCAGGACTCTGGAGCAGGGGCAGCCTGGCTAAAGCAGACAGACAGAGCAGACACAGCCTCAGCCCAAGTACCAGTTTGCTGCTTCTTTGTGATTCAGAGCAGTCAGCGGTACATTTCCCCACCATATTCAGAGGCTGCATTTATGTTTGAAAGCCAGCAGGATTTGCTGGTGGGAGCCCAGGCTGTCCTTCACCTGTTTCATACCTTCCCTCTGAAAGCACTGCATCCCAGCCAGACTCCAGACAAAACAAAACTGGGAGCAGCAGAACTAAGGAGGAGGCTGCCACAACCGCACTGCCTGCCCAACCAATATTCATTGCACCCCACTGAAGCAGGGCTGACAGGACTCCCTGCATCCAGCCCCAGTGAGGCACATCTGAGCAGGGACCACACGGTGTGGCCAGATGCATGCTGCCGGAGAACAGAAACTGAAGGATTTGGCCCAATGAAAGATGTGCAGAGCTCACAGCATAGCCTCCCAACTGCAGGAAGGGCCCCGTAGCTCCATGCTCCCTGGTTGTCAGCCCCTGACCCCTCCTTCCCAGCTCCTGCAGGTGGTCCTTGCTCCAAAGTGGTCTTTTTTTAAACTGTTTGGCTGCTTTTGTGAATCCAAGATTTTATGGATGGAAAGCTGAAAGTAATTAGTGCCCTTCCCCCGTTTCCTGTTGGGAAAAGGAAGAAAAAAAGCACACATGAGAACAAAACGCAAAACTTCCTGCCTGCTTAATAATAAAGTAATGAGTCGAGTGTGGCTGGGAAAGTCGATTTATACTGGGCAAGCTCTTAATTAAAGAAGCGCCAAGCAACAGTTCTGTTCCATTTTACAGCCACACACATCTTCCTGCTCCACCACAGCTCCTGGGAGCTGGACACAAGTACTGTGGGCACTGCCTTCAGCACAAGGGAATGGCTGCTCAGTGCCCTGCTGGCAGCCATGTCCTGGAGATGGCACCAAGGCAGTGCAGGGTGAAAGGACCAACACAGCCCCCTGGGGAGGTGAGTAAGAAGGGTGGTGAGGTTGTGTGTCCCAAATTCTGGGCACTGGAAGGGGGCTGGAGCACAGGAATGGCTTCGTTGTCAAAAATGGCAGAGATGGGCACCAGGGGCGTCCTTAGTGCTCCTCACCCCTCCTGGGACCCTCCTGTCCAAAGGCTCTGTATGACAACAGGATCTGCCAGCCCCATGGCCACACCACCTGTGCTGGGTCACTCAGTCACCCACCTATGTCCTGGTGGTCCCCAGGGCTTTTCCCATGGGGAGCCTCAAGGCATAGCAGGTACTCCTCACTGCAGTCCCACCAGCAGCCCTCTACCTGCTCATGTCTCTTCACAGCTGCCGCCTTCCCCCAGCCCCACACAGCTGCAGGAACTGACTCAGCCTACCTTTTCCTTCCCCAAGAAGCGGCTGTGCCACAGCCCCTGCCACGCAGCAGCACTTGTGGTTCACCTGCAGCTAGCATGAGAAGCAGGAGAACTGCTGGGGCCCCGCACCCCACTCCCCAAACACAGCCCCTGCACCGTGCTCAGCTCAGCTATGCATTCATCCCAAGCACACACAGAACCAGATTATAAATTAACCATTTTATTGAATATCAATAAACTGTATATAATTATATAAAAGTTTTATCAGTACAAAATCATGGCACAAAAATATAAATACCAGTGTACCTTTGAAACGTAAACATCCTCTTTGTTATGATTCTGTAAAAACAATGTCCAAAGAGACGCATTCAGGAGGCACCTGTCAATAACCATAAATAGCACTTCTGGCACACACCTGTCGGTGGGCAGCCTTTGGACAGGCCACCATTGTATCAGCTGACAAGTGCCGGCTATTAGTCACAGTCCTCTTTGAAAAGCAGTTGTTAAGAGTCATATTAACAGGTGCTTGAGTGCATAGCTGCTCTGTAAACAGGATTCTTGTTTGAAATAGCTACCAATGCCTTTTATGGACACCGTTAATCTTGTAGGCATTGCAAATTGTCATTGTGCTAGGGAGAAGCAGCTGCTTCACAACTAATGTGATACCGTATTATTGCATAGTTACACCTTCTACTTGCAGCTTATACACAATCGAGGCAGAGGGAAAGAGGTTGTGTTAACACTTTGTCTTTCATTAAAGAAAATACTGGTTCTTAGAAATTACCAAGTGGTTACGGAAAAAAAAAAAAAAAGAAAAAAAAAGAAAAGAAAAGAAAAGAGCAACCCCCAGAGCTACACAGTTGCAATGCCCAACACTGGTGGCATGCCAGGATGCAGTGTCACCTGCAAGGTGCTGCTATGCTCCAGGCCTCGTGGCGCCTCTCATGGGAGTCCACCCTGCACCCAAAGATGTCCAGATGGGTGCAGGATTAGGCCTTGAGGTTGCACAGGAGCACAGGATGAGGAGCGTGTAGATCTTGTGGCTGCGTACGGTCCGAGGTGCATGGCAACGGCAGCACGGAGGGAACTAACTCCTACAAACACTAGGTACAATACATGTATCTGCACGGGAAAGGAGTGCTGGTCCTCAGCGTGCCCCTGAGCAGCCCGTCTCTTCGTGCTTGTGCAGCAGCGACATACGGGAGAAAGTCCGGGAGCAGGTTTTGCACTGGTACTTCTTTACATCTGAATGGGTCTGCAGGTGGGCGCGCAGATTAGAACGGTCAGCAAAGGCCCGGTTGCAATGTGTACAGGAAAAGGGCTTTTCACCTATGAGACAAAGAGAAACGTTCCCAATTAACCACTGCATCAACACATGGAGAATATCAAAGAGCGAGCCATTCATTAGCCGGCAATAGTGTGAAAAGGAGTGCTCGCAGCATTATTGGGATGGAAAGCGGCGTGGGAAGGCCTGCATTCACCGAGCAACGCCTCCAGCTTGGGAATTTCCTACTCAGAAAAATCCCTCCTTAAGCAGTGACGCCAGAACCATCTGCGAGAAGCAAGGCAGCTCCCGCACGGCGAGGCCCTGCCACGGTGTCACAGCGTTAGGGCTGAGCACGGCTGTTTCCTCCCCCAAACCCTGTGCTCCCCCTTCTCCTTCCTGGACACATTGAAAGGCCGTGGCCAGGCTGAATTCCTCTCAGACTCTTTTGGAGGAAACGAATGTGCATGCTCAATTTGGAAAGCACAATCAAGTCTTGCCAGCTTCCTTCAGCACTCGTCTTTAGTACACTGAGAGGGTGTGAAATTAGTGCCAAGGAACCATTACACCATCCCAAAAGCACCACAAAGGATGCTCGGGAGATGCTTTGTGAGCATGAGGAGCGTTGCAGCTGTGCATGGCCCCAAACAACAACAGGTGCATGAGGCAGCTGCCAGCACCTGCCTGTAACTCCAGGACCATGGGTTGCAGAGCTAAGGGTGATGCCAGGTGCCGTGGCCCTGGGGCAGAGGCCATGGTGGTGGGCAGCAAGACTCTGAGCATGGAGTTGCACAGGACCAAGCATCCCAGCACAGCACAACAACCCCAGCTTCCAGGCACAGATTCCCAAGCTGGGCCTTTACTCCATGCTCAGTTCCAGCTAGGACATTTAAAGAGATGTGCCAAGGGGGTTTGGGAAGCCCATATCTTCCAAGATAACAGCTTGGCAGCTGATTTGCTTTGGGCTGAGAGCAGGGAATCAGTAATGGTTGGGAGGAGAGAGCCAAGTAGCGTCATTACCAGTGTGCGTTCGGATGTGGCCCTGCAGCAACCAGGGCCGGGAGAAGGCCTTGCCGCACATCTTGCAGACACAGGGCAGCGTGTGGCTCCGGATGTGCATCTTGAGAGCCCCCAGGCTCACATACTCCTTCTCGCAGTACTTGCAGCTGAAGGATTTCCTGGTCTGAGCATCGCAGTGCAATTGCTTGTGCTTGGAGAGCCCAGCAAAGGTGGAGTAGGCCTTGGCGCACTGGGCACAGCGGAACCGCTCAGCAGCAGCAGGGGCTGAGGCCGGGCTGGGCGGCCCCGAGCTCTTGCCCTCATCCTCCTCACTAGAGAGTGTTGTCAGGTCCAGGGCTGGTGCCGCACCGCCTGCTGCCTCTGCCTCGGTGCCCAGGCCAGCTGGGAAGAGGCTGGAGAGCAGACCAGCATCCCACACCAGCGGCGGGTAATAGGCCCCAGGGCCCAGCACTTCGGGTGGAGGGATGACGGACAGTGCACACGTCTCATACAGCAGCGGGGCAGCCAGCACTGTAGGCAACAGGCAGCACTCAGTGGAGCACTCACCCCATAAGAACAAGGTGCATAAGGACCCCAATCCACCCCAGGGGGAACGAGGGGATGCCAACCTGTCACATTAGGAATGGCAGGCAAAGGAATCCTAGTTTGTCCCACTGAAAATGGAGGGGCCCAACTCACCCCAGTGGGAACAGGAAGGGGGGCACGAGGGGACCACAACCCACCCCACAGTGGGCTCTGCGCCCATGGGAACAGGGTGTCCAATCCCACACCATGGGGCTACACGTCCCAGCCCAAGGCAAACGGACTCAACTGCATCCCACAGGCACTCCTATGCCCTAACCGACCCCGGAACCAGTGGGACAAGGGGACCCCAAACCGACCCCAAGGATCCCAAGCTCACTCTGCGGAGCACAAAATGCTCACCCCAGGGCAACACGGAATCATCGCACGGAGCAATGCGCCCTGCTCACCCCGGCACAGAGGGACGGCGGAAAGGCCACCGCTCACCCCAAGGGTCTCTGCCTACCCTGGGGCACTACGCAGCCGCTCCGCTCCCCCGCCCACCCCGCGGGACGCTCCTCGCGGTAAGAGCGAAACAAACTAAAAATCCTACAACCGCACGGAAAGGGAGCGCACCGCTCCGCTGTGGGAGGGAGAGAGGGAGGGCAGCCCCCGCCCGCGAGGCGGCTCGGCTCGGCACGCACCGGTCTGGCTCTCTAGCTCGCTGTAGTTGGGCTTCTTGCTGGCCGAGAAGTGCTTCTTCACCAGGAACGAGCGCGGCATCGTACTCGCCCAGCGCCACCGCCCGCTGCGGAACCTCCGCGTCTCAGCGTCCGTTAATATGGGCCCGGGGTGTACAGGGGGGCGAGGAGGGCGGTGCAGGGCCGCCCCCCATGCCCGGAGCCAATGGGACGGCCGGGGCGGGCAGACTACAGGTGCCGGCCCCGGGCATCGTTGCTCCCGGCTCGGGAGCGTCTGCTGGAAAAGGGTCCAGAGCGCTGCCGGTCCTCCTCCATTGCTCCGTCCTCACGAGCTCACAGCCACCTTCGCCTCCCCTGCGTTACGAGCGGACCCCGGGGTGCGGGGGGTGGGCGGAGCCGGACAGCTCTCCCGCCCGGGGCATGGCGCCACGCACTTGCCTCGGCACCAGCCTGGGTGGCCGCAACCCGCCTCGAGTACAGAAGTGGGAAACGCGGCAATACTGCCCGCGGCTGCAGCTCGAGGCGGCCGCTCCCCCTCTCAAGAGGAGGCGGTTGGCGAATCTTCTCGAGCCCCGTGTTGCGCGGCCCGGCCCTGCCCCGTTCCTCCTTTGTTGCACGTCGTCGTCGCGGGCGGCCCGCAGGCGATTCGCCCCACTTCGCCCCCACTGAAGCGGGGTGAACGTGCTCCCCAGGGCCGGAGCCGGCGGACCCAGCCCAGATCAGCCGGGCCGGGCGCTGCCTCTCGCCGGGCCGAGTTCTCCCCCTGCCGGCAGCAGGGAGGGAACGCGGGTGACGCGCAGCCCCCAGCCGCGACGCGCACGAAGCACTGCCCGAAGGTGCTCCCTGACGGCCTCTTCAGTTACAAACTCGCTGCCACCGCGCACAGCTGGCTGCCGCTCACGTGCGTAAAGCTGCCGCGCTACTTTGCGACTGCTTAAGAAACCAAAGCACTTTTATTCTCCTGACCCCGTTTGCCTCAATCCTTTTCACCTTCTCAAGTCTTTTTCTGCAAACAAGCATCAGAAAACAACTTTGAAAACAGCAGCTGGAAGTTTCTGAAGGCTGTCAGCTGGCTGGAGCTGGTAGAGCAATACCTGCACAGACCCCGAACTTCTGACCACAAGAGATGAATCCTTTTCACGTCCACCTCACCAGGGAGCATTCATATCTGCCCAAGTCCTTGCCATATCTGCTGACTTTTGCTTCGAGGACTCAGGACAGTTACTACCAAGCAGGCACCAGGAGTACGCAGCATTAACCCACTGTTAATGCTCTATTACAGACAGGGTCCTTTACAAGATGCGATCAATTGCCGTAATTCCAGGTGAAGTTATGCCAATTGCTGTAGGCAATTAATACTGACATCAATTTATCTGCCTGATTAAGGCCAGACTTTGACCTGAGACAGATTCACAGCAAAAACAAACAAAAACAACAAACCAAACCAACCAAACAAAAAAACCACCACCACCAAACCCTCAAACACATGCTTGTCTCTGCCCATTCTGTTCCCTTTCCTCCGTGCTAATTTCCCTCCTAATTCTCAGTGCTAGACACTAGGAATTTCACAGGTTGAAGGGAGCCCGACCGCATTGCCACCAACAGTGGGCCCTGGGACTTGCTGCAGCCACAACATCAGCTGCTTACAAGGTGGAAGCAGCTCCTCTGGCACAGTATTTCACTCTCCCGTAGCAGTACTTCACCAGGTTCTAAAGTCAGAATTAGCTTGTTCTGTAATAATCCCTTTTTAACGATGAATTTCTGCACACAGATGAGATGAATCAAGGTTAAGCACGTGTCTCTCACCAGTGTCTTCAAATTCATGAGCAAATACCACTGAGGCATATCACTGTTTGTAAACAAGTTTGTATTTGTTAAGTTGATGAAGTCAGCAGCACAGACACTAAGCTCATCAGCACTAAAGTGGAAAACTATAGCTCAAGTTCTCTGTGAGTGCCTGTATGGATGCTTATCACAGCACAGATAGCAGTGCTATAAATTCCACTGTTACCAAGCTAGGAGGTGCCAGAACTTCACTCCTTACCCATACACAAATTTAATCAAAATTCAAGTAGACCCGGTATGCATGTTCCAGTTCGGGTTTGTCCCATGCATGAGATAATTCCTTGTAAGCTGAAGCAAATCAAAGCCAAGATGCACAGTCAATGAGTAGGTCCATACAGACACGGTATGATCACAAGGCCTGAGCAAACATTTCTCACCACTCAGGGCTGCAAGACAATCCCCACCTTCCTGTTTCACAAGCAATGGAAACAAAGTTGAAGTCTCTCTCTTTTTTTCCTGCTTTCTGGCATGCTCCCTGGAGCTTTACATAACATTAAGAACTGCTTTGGAGAGATGCTGAGAAAATGTATGGATCAGGAGGAAGAAATGACAAAATCTGACATGAAGACAGAATTTTATAAATTAAATGAACTTTATTTATAACTTGCCTTCAAAATTAAAAAAAATATGACAAAGTAATTGCTCAGAAGCTCCTAGCTGCTCCTTAAACATTTAATCTAAATTGCATGGAAGTGCACTTCAAATAGCAGCAGAAATCTAGATTTAGGTCAATTTGCACCACAAAACTCCATGCTAGCCAGAACCTAGAAATCTCCACTCAACAACCAACATGGTTATCTTTTCACAGATCAAGCATTCGAAACAACCAACTCCAAAACAAAGTACTTTTTCCCACAGTGCCACGAGTATTTTTGCTAAGACTGAAATTCTGTTCACCAAGCAGATACTTAAGGCTGAGTCTATACGAAGCCTGTTCTGAGTTTGGGAAAACATACTAAAAACAAGCTAAGTATGTTAGAGGTCTTGCTGAACACAAAGTTTAATCAAGAGCTTTTAGCTGGGGTACATTTAATAAAGGTAAGGCTATGCAAAGTATGAAAATATTATTTGTCAAATAAATTAATTAGTACTCAATTCTGCGGACGTACAGGTCCACCGCTCCAATTAAGTATGCCAAGTTAAATTACACAAGACATCAATACTACTTTGGTTTACAGATTCTGTTCAGGTGTCTCAGATTGCTAGATCTCAGCATCATGACTGTGCAGTTAAAGTGTTAAAAGGAAGCTCTATAGTGAAAGTGTATAATTGAATGTCAAGTATCCATTTTCCATTTAAGAGAACAGTCATCCTGATTTCTTGTTTATATTTTACTTTTTCTTTGAAAGTTATACCTGCATGCTATATATACAATGCATGGAAAACACAATCTAAGCACAGCTTTAGCAACATTTAAATGAAGAATAAAAATTCAAAATGCTTCTTAAAATGTGTAATGCAGAAAGGTAGAGCTGTGCAAGTGCCATGGAATCTAAGTTTTGCTTCCAGTTTGCCTTGAGGGATGGAACAACTACAAATACATATATTTAAACAAAAATTTTCATATAAGGCGGAGGTATTGAAAATTTTTCTCTTGTGAGCATAATGCTTAAGAAACCTAGAAAACCAATTTCTAAAAACACTAATTGAATCACAAAGCCAGCAGATATGATTAACATTTGCTATAGCAGTTGAAATAACATGAAAGTTTTATTTTCCAGGCTTAAATTATGGTCAAAGTGTGGAACAAAATAATAATCAGGTGTAGAACTAAAATATTTTGAACTAGTTTCTTACATAGCTGCAAACATTTGCTAAGGAAGATTGTAGTTTGAAGACTCATACTAAGAACTTGTTTTCCATGTAAATAAGAGAACACCTGTAAGAGTTCAAATACTGCTAAACATGAAATCACAGGCAGAGGCCACTTCAACTGATCTGACAGTTACAGTTAGCACCTAGAGGTCTCACTTAAGAAAAATAGATACAAATACACCTCTTACACTATCACTTACGAAATGTAAACAAGATTAGGAGGTGAATTTTACCAACTAGTTCAGACCATTCAGTCTGGAATATTTCTGCTTTTAGAGTCAAATGAACACAACTGGAAAAAATAACTCATCAGAAAACAAGCTTGGGTGAAGGGAAAAAAATAGTCTCCTCCATGCTGACCTACAATTAAGCTTTGTGTGAAGCAAATAAGAAAATCAAACTTATGTGGTTAACAGAAGACCCAATGATACAGACATATCAAACAGGGATTTGAAACCAAGACAGATTAAAAAGTCTTCCATATTTCTGGATGCCTGAGCTCATCTTGGGATGTACAGGGAGAAGTGCAAGGATGCTGGGCACTTCCTCCCCATGGAAGCTTAGTTTGACAGTTTGTCTTTCACTTTTTTTCATTTTATTTATCCCGCAAAGAACGCATCAAAACCTGTGCCATCGTATCATCTTCATCAGCATCATAATCCTATGAACAAAAGGTACAGAAATTCTTTTATTGCAACAGCCATGGTGGTTAACATAACACAGAAAACAGCTGCCTCATCTTCTAACTTGCCAATAATCCAATTTCTCTCATGATACCATCTGCATAAATTAGATTTCATAGCAGTGACTATGTAAAAAGCTGTGTTTTAAGAGTCGTCAGGCTCATGTACTCCAAGGGTGAGAAAACACATACCACAAAAGTATCATATGAAAACCGGTGTCGTCTTTGAAGGTGCTCCATGAAGTTAGCACTCCTGTAATTTGGATCTCCCCATGGCATTGAGGCACAAATTGGGCAAACCTTGAAGAAAAAATTAAAAGTCAGTTAAGCCTCAACAGTTAAGTGTGTTAACATTTATACTATGAAGGGCAGAAGAGAGGGAGAGTGGAAGACTGAAGTCTAAGATTTGTAGTGATTACTATTCTCTAAGCAAAGTGATATCAAATACTTTGCTGGACCATTCAACATTCAGGTTTAACAGAGGCTTTTATTTAAATTAATTTCTTAGGCCTCTGAATGAGAATGGTTTAGTCTTCTCTCTACCTATTGGAGATGAGAATCAGTCACTGCTGTTTGCTTCAGAAGATCTCAAACTTCATTAATCAGTAACAAAGAAGTTTCCTTGATCACCTTCACAAAGATCACTTCTCCCCAAGATTTTCTTTTTTTTCCTAAATAAATTCCAAATTCCTAAGAACTTTAAAAACAAATGAAGGTTTCTAATACAGTTTCAAGTTTTGCAATACCTTTTTATAGGAAATGAAGTATCAACAGATAAAGACTACCAGAAATAGATACAACTTTTTTTTCCAATCATTATTCACAATAGTTTATAATATCTTATTGCTAAGAATAGCAGGGAGGAAACTAATGCCTTTTTTTTTTCATTATTACATTGCATTAATTTTATCTCTGACACTGTGCCTAATGTACTTTAAATGCCTACCATTTTTCAAATATGAGGTGGATGTGAAGTAGATGTAATTTGACTTTAATAGAAGTATAAATATGTACTTAACTTCAAGCAGTAAGTCTCTAATTCATTGTTTCAAGGGGATTTAAGACTAGACTTCATTGCAATTCTTGCACCAAGACTTTTTATTACCACTTGTCTTGCATCCATGCTGTGCAATGTTTTGCAGTGTTCAACTAGTCCTTCTTGATCAAAGTTTTTCTCACTGCAGTATGGACAAGGAAAGGTAAAGCGATTTGGGAAGTTCCTGGTTGAGGAGGAAAAAGATGAGATACATTGTCATATTAGTCAAGTTAAAAGCACTAAAAAAAAAAAAAATCATTTCAGAATAGTGTAAAAGATTTTAAATTTGCTACTTGGAAGTTATCTTACTAGCAACTAAGAATAAAAATTATTCAAAACAATAATCTTATTCCATGCAATCAAGACAAGCAAATTTAAAGAATCATCTTTCAAATTCTTAATGACATCTTAAGGAAATCTTCACATCATAAACCTTTACACAAAGGTATTTCTTCAAAAAATGTTATAAATGCGATTTATTGCCTTCTTATATTTTTTACATTTTAAACGCACAGGGTATCTATCACCAGAACGCTAAAATGCAGCTCAGTGTGATGCAGTCAGCTCCACATTCCCTTCATTATAAGTTACTACAATCTAGAGACAGAAAGACAGCTATTATTAAATAAGGAGCTACTTCTATCAAGTACTCCAATCTTGTCTTGTGCAAAGACTGCATAGAGAAGAACAGTTTGCTTCTGCGCAGTCAGTTGCAGGATTATGGCTTATTGTTAACAGCGTGAAATGTTAATAAACACAAACTAAGGAAAGAGGGAAAGTCTGCTTTTACTGTAAAATTATAGTTTGCACAAACCACCATAATGCAGCATTGGTTTTGTTTTGTCTTTTTGTTTGTTTAAATAAAAGGCCTCTTCTCGGAAGTGGAATCAGATTTGAGATTTCATATGGATTATTTGGTAACAGTCTTCTTTTTGTGATCTTAAAGATGAGTATTTCCAGAGAAGAGCTACTTACCTGGCGTTGTGAACTGGTTCTTTAGTTACAGCTTTCACACCCTCCATTATGTAATTCTGGTACTTTGAACAGGAGGCTGCATGGCTGCGCATCTTTGAGAGGAACATCTGCATAGACAACAATCACACAGCAGTTTAACTATTTGCAGCAGGACTACCGCAAAGTTTTGTGCAGGCAGTGCTAAAGCAGGAAGAAACACACATTTCAGCTGGTGAGCTGGAAAGCTTTGAGATTATAAATTAGTTAACGTATAACCGCTGCCTGTAATATTTTACAAATACAACACTGTTCCACTTCCTCTTCTTAACCTACACTCCAGTATCAGAAAATATTCTTATATGAAGTCAGCTTATTTTGTTACTGAGGAGAAGAGATGACATGGAAAATAATTTAGCTTTCTGTACATATTGTGGCACAGGTTTAAATACAGATTTCCTTACCATCAATAGAACTTTCATTAGCAGGACTTAATAACTGGTAATTGAGGTACTACAACCTTCTATCAGCCACAACGATGAAAACAGCACTATCCAGAAATAGTGATATTAATGTGACAGCTCAGTAGCGGCTACCAAACCAAATGCTTTGGGAAGCTTTGTAAAATCTATAGAAAACGGAGTGGGATCCGCATACCCGCAGAGTGCAGTGACAGCATATCGCACCCGCCCCATCCCTCCCAGCTCCTCGCTGGGGTCCCACCTTCTTGCCGCAGCCACTGCAGGCAGTCTCAGTGCTCTCTATCAGCTGCTCCAGGTCCAGCGCCCTGCTGCCGGCTGTTAGCACGCCGCGGCACACACCACACACGGGCTTCTTCGGCTTCAGGCACTCCTGCAGACACGGTGTGCAGAACCTGCGCTGGGACAAGGACACAATGAGGAGAACAGCCCGGTGGGCCCCGCGCCTTTCCCGTGTGGTACGGAGCGGCGTTCCCGTGCGCTGCCCGCAGCCCTATGGGCCGAGAGGGCCCCGTGCGGCCTCCCTCTTCGCCCGCTCTCCTCCCTAGGCCGCTCACACGTGTCCGCAGGGCACCCGAACGGGACTCTCGAACACCTCAAGGCACACGGGGCAGGTGAGGCGTGACAGCAGGTCCGGCCACGGCTCGGGGGAATGCAAACTACCGTCCCCTCCGCCCGCCACCGCCATCTTCCTGCTGCCAACCAGGAAGCAGCTCCCACGCAACCGCAACCCCACCCCAACGCTGAGCCCCGAGAGGGCGGAGTCGTGCTAGGAAGCGTTCTGGCGCTGGGGGGTGTGACCTGCCGCTAAGGGGAAGGGCCATGCGACGACCCCGCCCCTCAGCCATTCTGACGTCACGAAGCGGAAGTACCTCTCACGATAGGAGGCGGTGCCTTTCCTCCCTCTACCATCTACTTCCGGGGTGCCGTTGTCAGCTGCTTCCTGTCGCTCCTACTGTCGGTAGCTCGCTGGTCGTGCTCCGAGGCCGTGCCCTGAGGCTGGAGGAGTTCGCGCCTCCGCTGGTAAACCCTCTCTGGGGCTGTTTGCTGCTAGGATTGTGCAGGGGTGGTGTCTGGGGGGCTCCTGACCCGCATCTGGGTCACCGGTTGCTTCCGGCTGAGAGACGACGGGCCGTGGAGCGGAGCGGAGCGGTGAGGGACAGGCGCGGCCCGCGGGGTGCGGTGCCATGACCTTCAGCGGTAGGAGGCGGTCCCGCGGGGCTGCCGAGGGCTGGGTGCCAGGCCGGGGCCGCACCTGCCCTCGCTGAGGTGTGGAGGCGGCGGTCCGAGAGTGCTGTGGGCGGCTCTGTTCTCTGCGGCCACCCTCGGTGTCCCTGCTGGGGGAGGTTTGCAGCAGGTGGGTGCCAGGAGGAAGCGAGCTGTGGGCTCGCGTGTGCTAAGTTCGGTCTTGCTTGGTGGGCAGTGCCCTTTAGTGGTGGGCTTTGTGTGTGCTCTTAATTCTTTGAATAGTACTTGGGCTCAGGTTAGCTTTTTATTAATACTATTTCTGTTTTCAAGCATTTGGTGAAAGCCTTGGATCTCTGATTTTATTGTTGTTGATGACAATAAGGACCTATGGGGTTTGTCCCTGAAGCTTTTGCTTCTAGAATAGCTGCATGTGGGTGAGTAGAGGAGGAACACTGCAGGGCCTGCCTTGGTTTGTTGCTCTCAGTTGCCTGAGCTCTGGCATATGTATAAACATCAAGTCAGAGCTGGGGATGGTGGTAGTTGTGAATATCACAGTTCATAGGGTCTTACTGAAGTCTTTTCCTGTAGACACTTCTTTAATCCGGAGCTTTCACATGGGTAATGGAGCTCTTTTGTTAAGCAGTTATTAATGTTGGACATGGAAGAATGTTAATACTTGATCTAACTTCTTACCTGCTTAAGCCATTGTTTCTCCTTCGGGTGTGTTACTAATGTGTCAGACTGGGATCTTTCTCATTTGCAGAGCTCTTCTTGCTGAGTAACAGTAATTAGGTTAGTTTTGTGTATGAATTTGATCTTGCCCAGCCTGAGAAAAGAAATGGGAGGGAAAAGTGAACTCTGTGGGGAGAGGGCTGGATTGTATTTTTTCGTCTGACCCTCACACCTAGATGCAAATTGAGAACTCGACACTGTGATTCACGGCTTCTTCTTTTGACATTAGTGCAAATTCTGACTGGGGAAACAATGAGCTGTGTGCCTTTAAGCAGAAGTTAAAACAGCTAGCAAACTTTTCCCATGCCATGGTCATTAAGCACATCCTTTCCTCAATTAACGTTAGCTGTTAGGCTGTTGGCTTGCTTGTCTTTCTTGGCCTCCTGTGGCATGTGGCTTTTTTTTTTTTCCTGTAAATATTTGGCTACTTTCATGGACTTAATTTTGACCTTATTGGTGATTAGCATTTTAACAGCAGCATATGGTGGCACTGATCAATTTAGGGTAGTATGGTTAGGTTGTGGTTGGACTCGATGATCTTTAAGGTCTTTTCCAACCTGACTGATTCTATGATGCTATGATTCTAGCAGCTGGAATTAATACTGAGTGGAAAGTGTTTTCTGAAGTGTTGCTTCAGTGTCTCTGCAGCTGAACCAATGCTTTGTTCTTTGGTTGATCCTACTCTCCATTTTGGTTCACAGTTGAGAAATGCTAGATTGCACTGTTTTAAAAAACAAAGACCATGGTCTACTTTTTAATCACAAGTTCTTCAGGTTGTCAAGATAGTCTGCTAGACTCTTCGTTACTTGGCTTTGGGGAATTAACACGGAGAGGCTTGTTTTGGCACCAGCTATTTCTGGGTAATATGGGAATGGTGGGAATGCTTATTAGTACATACAAAATAAATCACAATATCTGATTAAAATCATGTTTTGTAAGTTGTTTGATCTGAAACAGTAAAATAAACAAGATCATGAGAGCTCATGCTTTCCCTTTCAGTCTGTTGTTATGAGTTACTTCGGCCATGGTTCCCTAACCTGAGGAATCCTCAATCTGGACATGAGACTACATGGACTTTCTCTTATCAAATTCCTAGTTCATTGCTTGATTTAGGTTTGTTGTACTCTGCTATATTCAGATAAATTGAAAACAAAGAAGAGAATAACAGGGGAAAGCAGGACACTAGCACTTCTGTAGATATTTGTGCTTTTTCAGAAACCTAGAGAGGTTGAGAGGTTGATTGTTTTGGGGGCTACTCCTCAGTGGACCGTTTTATAGAATCCTGTGAAGTAAAGAGATGCTGTGAACATCTGGGATTTATGCAACTGTGATGACTTGTCTTTGTTTTCAATTTTTATTCCAGAAGAGTTGCCATTACCGAAGGTTCTTAATACCAGATAACCAACCTACTGCCCAGTAACCATGAAAGAGACGAAGTAGCTTCCCAAGCCTGAGACAAAACCTGTTTTCAATGGATACAAAATATAAAGACGATTTATTTAGAAAGTATGTACAGTTCCATGAATGCAAGCTGAGTGTCTCTGACAGCAAGCAACCTCCGATTAATGATGAATATTTGCGAGTGGCAGCATCAGCCTTGTTTTGCCTTCCCAAAATTGATCCCTTTTATAGATTTCGGTTGATAAAGTTTTATGAGATGGCTGAAAACTCACTGAGATCTCTGAAATCCTCAAGTTTACATTCTCTGCATAATGCATTCAGCATGCTTGAGACTCTTGGAATTAATCTCTTTCTTTATCCCTGGAAAAAGGAGTTCAAACATATTAAGGTAAGACATTTATATGTGAAGACATAATATTTTTTTCTTTAAACATGTTACGCGTTTAGCTTATGACAACTTTTTTTCCTATATGTTAGAATGATGTATAATGTGACTATATACAGCTGGTAAATAAAAGCCGTAAGAGGTGAAGTACATGAAGTGTGTGCTGGTGAGACTACCCAAGAGAAGTACTGTATGCATTTTTAAAGTAACCATAAAGTAGAGGAAGACCTTATTTAAGGTTTTTGTTTGCCTTTTCGCCTAATGTACTTAATTTCTGCTTGGAGGTGCTGTAACTTCAGTGAGTGATTAAGTTGTGTTTAAGTTCGTAGCTTTTTGTTTTACATCCACTACTGCTGTAGCACAAGTACTCATGATAAATGTGTGGTTTTAAGTAGGTGCTTTGCTGAGGTTCCCATAAGTTATGTGATAATGTTGAAGGATTCACTGAAATAGTTGCTTCTAGAGTGTATTTTACTTGCTTGTAGTTTCGAATGATCAACTTTTGATTCTAATGCACTTTCAAATTATTCATCTATGCTATAACCTCACAGTGAAAAGTATAAACTTGTGTGTTGCTTGACTTGAGTGCTGCAAGTCTGCTAATGAAATGTCTGCTGTCAGTTTTCTATTTTATCTTTTGTTATCCTTATTTTCCTATTCAAAGCTGCTGCAGCATTTCAACAGTAAGTGCTGCAGGTGACTTGAACATTTCTGAGTCTTAAAAGTTGGGTAGAAACAACATTTCTGGTGTATGTCTAAAGTCTTTTGCAGGTTGTGTGTACTTGTGATTGGTATTTTTGTTTTTCTTAAAGGACAGTATTTTGCAATTTAGCAGATAATTTGAACGTGAATGGCACATTTCATAGAATCATAGGATGGTTTGGGTTAAAAGAAACCTGAAAGATCTAAAGTTCCAACCTCCCTGCTACAGGTAGGGATGTTTGAGAGTCTTTCTCCTAAGAGAAGACTGTTACTTTATACTAGATCTCTCAGTGTGTCTGTGCCACTACACTTAAGTTCTGGCCTTTGGAATGCTTGCTGATCCATCCAGGATATCTCCCAGTGCACTGCTAATGTTGGCTTTGGTTGTGCACTGTGGATCCAGTGCTTGTTCTGGACAAATATATAATGGCCAAGGTATTCCTGCAATCAGAATCAATTTGAAGTATACTCTTAACACAGTTCAGATGTGCCAGATGCCAAGGAAACTGCGACTTAATCAAAATCATAACTGTTTTGGGGCTCTGTTTTTGGAAGTTCTTTACCTAATACTGGATGAAAGAATACAGGCATTGGAGTTGTGTAGTAATTGTACATCCTACTCTCCACAAAAAAAGTACCCCTGAGTTTATTTAAATGTGCATTGAAGAGGACTTCAGTACTCTTGCAGTAATACCATCTTCCTGTTATATTTAGCTGCTTCTTCTCCAGGGGGAATATGTGAAATCTTTGCCTTTTTGCTTTAGCATTAGACTTAAAAACACAGACATGTCTGGTGCATATAAAAGTTAATGTCATTGTACCCAATAGTGATTTAACCCAACAAGAAGGATACCATGCTAATCAGAACTTCAACTGGAATGGAAATTCTCCTACTCGGAACTTGCTTCAAGCAGAATTTCCATCTGCTGAAACAGGAGGTCTACAGAAATGGAGTTCATCTTGCCATGGGAATTGCATGTCTTCTCTGTAATTATTCTATTTAATTCTGTCGTATCTGTCACTGAATATTCTGAACATGTAATCTACCGCTGAATTTGTAACCTAGTTTTCCTTTTATTCCCCCCACCTCCTTAGACCTACACGGGACCCTTTGTATATTATGTAAAGTCTGCCCTCACTGAAGATGATGTAAGGCAGATTCTGAACTACATGGGCTATGTCCAAGAAGTGGGAACAATGTATAAGCTCAAAGAGCAGATTGATGCTATTCAAGTGAAAATGGTTTCATTTGAACTCTTTTTGGCCAAAGTGGAATGTGAGCAGCTCCTTGAAATTCATTTGCAAGTGAAAGATAAAGGCTATTTGGAGATTGATGTCATAAATGAACGGAAAAATAGCAATGAAGATACTAGAGGCTGCTCAGAAGCTATGAAACGGCGGGCAGAATGCAAAGAAAACTTAAATACTTCCATGGCACGAATGGTACTTCAGAAATCAGCAAGTGAACGGGCCTCTAAGGATTATTTCAAGCCAAAAGTGAGCAAGCCTTCTAAATCAGTAGACACATACGATAATTATTGGGAAAATAAGAAACCACCATTGATGAGCTCACTGAGTCTCAGGAAAGAACCAATCTTAGTTGATGCGGAAGATGACATCAAAGATGAAATTATTCGTCCATCACCCTCTCTTCTGACAATGTCAAGCTCTCCACATGCGTGTTCAGATGAATTCTTGTCAACTTCATCTCATCATAATGGCATGTTAAGAACAAATGTTCCTTACAGCTCCTATTTTTCTGCTCAAGAGGACTTAGATTTATATACTGATCCTGATTCTAGAAGTATGCTAAATTTTAAAAGACAGGATGCTATTAAGCCTGATGTGTGGCTGTTAAAAAATGATGCCAACGCTGTTTACCACAAACGCGCTCACCTAGCCAAAGAGACAGCTTCCCTCAAGTGCCAGAACTGTGGCATACCTTGTGGGGCTTCTGTTTGCCAGAAGTGTGACAATCTGTTCAACTCCAGGCAGGACTACCCAGTAGTGAAACAGAGCACCTATTCCATCAAACCACTTCCAAATGATGGCTTATCTCCTGCCTCTGCTTTAAGAGAGAAACCTCAGTACGCATCACAGACTCAAAGTCAAGAGAGAGCTTCCCAATTCAGTTCAAAATCCAAACCTGCGAGCACCTCACGCTGCGGCTTTTGTAACCGATCTGGAGCTGCAAACACTTGCATGTTTTGTTCAAAAGTTTCATGTGACACTTGCCTCAATGCTTACTATTATGATCCCTGCTGTAGGAAAAGCGAGCTTCACAGATTCATGCCTAATAATCAGTTAAACTATAAATCAACTCAACTGTCCCACGTTGTTTATAGGTAGACTTGATTGGTCCATTTTGGAAGGGAAGGGAAAGGGCTATTTAATGTTCTGAGTCCACTGATGAGAAGAAGAACACTGACCTCTTACAAAATTGACATGCCCAAATATTTGGAACCATGATTCAGTGATAAGGTGCCAGTTCTTGGTTTTTGTGGCTTAACAAATGCTGCAGATATATGATTTCATGCTGCTGTTATTTAGGTAACTCCTAAATCATCATTAATTCTCAATTTAAATGAGGGGGAAAAAGAGCACTTTTTTTTTTAATAATATCTTGGCAGCTGTTGCATTATAGAAAAGTGACATCACGCATTTCACACCATTTTAGTCATCTCTTTGCCCAAATGAAGCCACGTGAGGCTCTGAAAATTAAGATTCACGTTTTCCGTGGGTGTTGAAACTACTGCCGTTTTTTGGTAAAGTATGACTTTCAAATGTGGAAGAAATATGTGAATAGCTTGTTTTGCCAACAAGGACTATTTTTCAAAGTGTGTCTGCATTTCTTGATCTCCAAAATGCAAACACCACAGCATGTCTTTCTATCTTCGTTTCTCCCTTCTCTCCTTATGTCCCAGTTGTTTATCTCAAACTTATATAATCTGAATCTGAACAATGTGCTTTATTTTCTAGTGTTGCCAATATCATCCTGCTGTTTTTTTACTGTATGGTATTTTAAAAAAGGTGAACTTGTATTTCTGTCACTTAAATTTTGCCTAGTGTTGTCCTTCCTGATGAGTACAGATTTTCTTTACTTTCTGTTGCACATGTATTAAGTACTGTTCTTTGTACTGTAAACAGGTAATTTGGAAACTGTTTATTTTTAATAAATACTTAATATGTTGAGTTCTTAAAGGTGGTAAAATCATTATAACTACTAAGTCTCTCTGGGTTATTTGTTCAGGTGACTTTTTGCTTCTACTTGTACTGTATTTCATAGCTTGTTGTAGTTGCTGTGGCAGACTGACATTATTTGCTCTGATCAGTTTTTTTTTTAATCCAGCTTTTCTTCTTTATTCTGCTAAGGCTACCACTAAACTAGGTGGAGTCTTATCTAAAAACTGCAAGATTTTGGTTCTCAGTGCATGCTTTTCCTTTGTGGTTATGGGAACTGTAAGTATAAATCTTACACTTGCGTCCAAATTCACTGCAGAGTCTGTAGTGTAGTCAGCGGGTAATGTGCTGACGTGATGAAAAAATCAGAGCTCATTTGTGTATCCTGTGTTTACTATTAAAGTAAACCTAACAATTAAGGATGTGAATCCAGTAATGATATTTATCTGTGTTACTGTAGCACATAGGAACCCTTGTGCTAGACTTTGTACAGTTTTGCCCCCAAACAACACCCAGTTATTAGTGGCTTTAGGGCTTCTTTGTTTCTTTTTGCATAAAGGAGAATCCACAAGAATTCTCCTAACGTCTTATATTCAAACTAGCTAGTTAGAACAAAATATCAGGCAAACCAATCTGATGTGCAAAGTTAAATGTCTTTAAAATATGTTTAAAAAAAAAAAAAACTTGCTGAATTGTAAACTGTGTAGTCCACTTTGCACTAAAATTATTCACTTAGGGTTTTTTAAACACTGTTAGAGTCTAGGCTTTGAAATGTAAATGTTGATCACTGTGTGACAGAGATGTGCATGAATGATAGTTTTTCTTAATTTTGGGGGGGAGTGGGTAGAGGGCTTGAGGGTAGCCGTAGGGGGAGGCATATAGGCTAATAATGTAAAATAGCTGAAATAATTTTAGCCATAAATGGGTCTCAGAAGTATTATGGAAATAAGGTGAAACCTGAGTCTTGCAGAGGGCTGAGAACAATAAGTTACTGTACAGTTTGCACTAAGAGACAAAGTGAATGGTATGTGTTTAGCAATCAGGGAAATTTCTGAATCAAATGACTGCAACTGAATATTACGTTATAGGCAAGTGTTACCTTTCTGACCCTGAAGGTTGGGGTAAAAGTTGTTTAGGTGAATGGTTTTAAGGTTTTTGAGGTCTCATGGTTTTTTTTAATAAATATATGTATATAAATATAACAAATGTAGATACATTGTGTATATAACGAGGAATTTAAGAACAATTTTATTATTAAAATACAGCCTAAAGGTGGTTTTCATTTCAGTGATTATTTTAGTTTTGTTCATCTTCTGAAGTGTCGTGCGTGTATGGCTGTTGCACAGTGTATCTTCTAGTTTGCTAGTTCAATTTCCATATAGCTACTCACACTACAGTGAAGAACTAAAACTGTGATGCCACGTAATTCTTACAGTGAACATAGCAGGGATGATACTTGCTTTGAAAAGTAAAAGTCCTGTGTATATATGTCATGGAATACTGTAGTACAAAACTGTGTTGAATTGAAGTGATACCATGCTCTATTTTTGTGTATCTTACTGTATGAGGTTGCTGTGATTGATACAGTAAAATATATGCTAATTGAAAATGCAGGTGTTTTGCATCTGATTTGTTGAAACCAATTTATGTTTGAAGGAATTAAAAAATAAAGAGGCCTTTAAGAAAAGGCTGAACTCTTTTCTTAAGGTTGAGTGCATGCAGCTGTCTGTTTCGCAACTGTGTTTTGCATGCAGAAGTGAGCTGGTGCACAGAAGTAATCTTTGGAGCAAAATGGGCAAGTGTGTATGTATCATGAGCCTCAGTTGTATGAGACTGGATGGAGTGCCTGCAGAACTTAGTGTGGTTTTTTTTTTTTTAAGTTAATTTTCAATTCTTAGCAGCATGCCTCTTTGTTCCATAAGAACACATCAGCAGTCTGCAGCAGTCAGACTAATGTAGGGCAGTGAGCAGGTTTCGTATGTGATGTAAAGCTGACCTACATTGTTTTCCAGCCTTGACTCCTGATGTCATCTGCAGATTTTCTGACAAAGCTTCTTGATGCTAGATCTCACAAAAGATATGTGATACTGCTATGTACTTTTTGGCACTTGAGGCAGGCCTTCTGGCTGCTCTTGCATCCTACTAGCTCCAGAGCAGGATAATTTCTCAAGTCCCAAACTAGATTATTTTTCCTTTGATTCTTTATTTTGGAGCACATCACCTGAATGTCAGGTGAATGCTTAAAAGGCCTCAAGTTCTATTTACACAGTCTTCTGATCTGTTGAGGTTCCCGGAAGTATTTGTGATGTTTGTAAAAATCAGGCTCAAGATGGCAGAAGTATTACTGCAGGAAGTCTCAACTTATACCTCTGTGCTGCTTGTGCTAATGTATTTCTGGCACATTTTGAACAAGTCAGTGCTGACTGTTCTGACTGGTCTGATGTTTCTGATGACAGACCTATTATTTGTGTCTCCTGTGTCTTTTGCTCTGAACAGAAGTTTAAAGGTTCCATGCATCATCATTTAGCTTAAACTTGACAGTTTGAGCTGGCAGCTCTTTAAACTTACTTTTTCTGGACAACAGTTTTGGATTCCAAGCATTTAGCTTGTGTAGCTAATCATGCTGCAGTGTCTTGTTAGGGGGAGAGAGTCCCCTTTCTGTTATTTGCTTAGAAAGGGAATGAGCCTGAGTACTGTGATCATTGTAATGCCACCTGGGTGAGAGAAAAGCAGGAGGTGCTTCGTTCCAAGCTGATGAAACTGAATTAGAGTCAAAACAAGTACTTTGAGGTCGTTGGGAGCTAACTAGGCCTTTTAGCATGGTCGTTACTATCTGTTTGACTACAAATGTACCTGGCTATTGTTTGTGAAGGATATTCCACAGTTCTTTCTGAAAATGATGATCGTGTTTGTCTTAAGAGTTCATAAGCATGTGTACAATCAACAAATATACAGAGTGTGTGGTTAGGCTGGTATCTACAGATTGTGTAACTAGAAAGATTATCACAGTGAGAAGGGATAATCAAGAATAAATGAAAATGCTCACCCTTGTCGTAGGCTCATGGTGGAAAACTCCAAAGGAAGCGTTCTCCAGAAAGAGAGCCTTCCCCCGTGGGAGTCAGCCCTTAAGTGGGGTCTAGGAGAGGTGGAGCCTGGCTGACTCAGCGCTTGCTTCAGATGATCAGTCAGTGGTTCAGGCTGTGATTCAACAGTTCCCTTAAAGCATATAAGGGTGGTGGTCCTGTATGGAGCCAGGAGTTGGTTTCCTTGACCCTTATGAGTCCTTTCCAACTTGGGATAGTCTAGAAATGTCTTAGATCTCTTGTATAAAATTACGCAAAATTGGGCATTGCAGTTGTTTTTTATTACTTTTTTTTCTACAGTTGACCATGTTCCCCTAGACAATATTTTTTATAATATGTCTTGCCAGTTTGAAAGTTTAGAGGCAAGGAATCAGTACTTAAAGTAGCTTTCTGGTTGTGTACTTACATATAGTCCTGCTACGATTAGGGCGGCCTTCAGCGTTGAGTCACCATACAGCGCACAGACCAGTGCATTGGATCTTACATACTGCCAGAAGGAAGGTAAAAGGTTAAAATGTATGATATGGCAGCAGCTCTTGTAACTCTAAAATCCTGTAGACATGCTGCATTATTGAAGTTTTTCCATTTGAGGAGAGGTGTAGGAGAGCCAGAGAGCAGCTCCTTTGTTTGACAGGATGTTTGGTGTGCTACTATGCAGAAAGCAAGACTGTTCCTCGCAGCACTGAAAGCTGTCTGCATTGAAAATATCTTAGCATATTTTATACTGTGTAATGGCCCTTTGGTTCAGGCAGGAATCTAGAATCTTGCCACAACATCATGTGCAGAGTAGTCAGGGGTGATGGATAGGAGTCAGAAGAGGTGACTGTAATACCCAGCTGTGCATGTAGAATTGTAGGACCAACTGACCTGTAACCAAGGATTTAGAACACATAGTGTCCAAAGTGATGTAATCCGTTTTTCTTCTTTCACTTCTAGCACTGCCCTGCTCCTTCTACAGAGCTATGGGAACTCTTGCTGTATATTGGTTTGTTGTTATTTTATTAGGAAACAGCTGTCTTGCTATCCTGACCTCTGCAGAAGGAAGGGGATCTTAAATTCTTAGGAATCCCTGCAAGCAGGGAGACACTGCCTTGCCTCAAGAGAGCAAGGTGCTACCAGGTAGCTCCTGCTTTTCCACTGCAGTAACAGAGTCAGAGGGGCTATGGCAATCTGTCTGACACTGAGCAGCATTCTAAGTTGCCTGTGATTAAAGCCAGGCATGGGCTTCTACTGAATTTGTAAAGGCTTGGTGCAGAAAAGAGGTGGGCAAGTGGAATTGTTCCAGAAAAACACGAAGCAACCTGCTCCTTTTTTTTTTTTTTTTCCCCCTTAGCATCAATAAGAAATTTCTCTCTCAGCATTCAGAATCTGAGAGGCACTGAATCCATATTACAGGGAACTTTAGAGGAGGTTAAAGATTTTTATTACTAGTATTCCTTATTGATGGGATTCTTTCTTAGTGCTGCAGATTGTGAATGCAGGTTTTGGTGGTCATGGCACTCTTCTTCAGGTTGTGCACTATGATGGTGTTTCAGTGCATTGCAGCAAGGATGTGAACTACTTTCTGACCTGGGTAGCATCACCATTTATCATTTTTACCTTATACTGAGCTTTCAGACTATTCCATGTTGTTCAATTCACTGCACTGAAAACAGTGTCAAACCATAACTTTAACATAAGCTCAGCCCCACAGCATGTAGCTGACAACTTGCATGTGGCAGCTACTTCTGTTGTGGGTGTGGGGCTGTCATGCTTCCTGCTTTAGAAATCATTCTCAGGATAGTCATACTGCTCTGAGATTTTTCATCATCTACACGTTTTAAAAAAAGAAAAAGAAATACCAACGCACAACTGTTCATCAACTCTTTAGTGGAAAAAGTATTGATTTCCCCTGGAGTAAGTAAAATCTGTTTGGTAGCGTGATCTGTGTGCTTAATTGCTTCATCCAAACTTTTCACAGATTAGCAATTTATTTCTCAGGTATAGGCAGTGAACTGTTATCACCCAGCTGCACATCTCCCCATTGCAGTCGGAGATTGGTTAAGCCTGTACCTGCTGTTCCCATGCTGGGAGGACACAGCACAGCCCAAGTCTGGCCCTGGAGTGTAAAACAACTTGCCCAGCTTCTGTGAGAACATTCATGTATAACTTCTGCAGTGAATGTGCAGTGTGGGCAATAATTAAGGGTGGGAGTAGCAGAAGTAAAGCTTTGTGTTATGAGAATACTGTTTTCTGCTACAGTGTTTTCTGCTGCAGGCAGTGCTTCACTGTGGATGACCCATGTTGATTCGGTTTAAGGAAACTGCTTGCTTGTACCTCATTTAAGGGGATGTTTCACTCAGTGTCTCCCAAGGCTTTCTGGGTCCTAAGGACAGGTACTGGGGACCATGGTGCCATCTAGTCCAGAAAGTCTGGGCTATAGCTGCAGTGGTGCAGAATCTTCAGGACTTTGTCATCAGAAGCTCTGCCTGCTAGAAATGATCAAAACGAGCATCATTATTGTATTTTGCTCCTTGGAACTTCCTGAGTTTGTAGTCTCTGGACAGCGTGTAGGCATCTTTTGGTAGTTTTCAGAACTTGATTTGCGAATCATCTTTTTCGTTGTACTTCCTATTTCCACTTTTCCACAGGTCCAAAGCTTTTGGCAAGATAACTTTTACTGAACTGAAGTAGAATGAAGCTGCACACACATCTTGGGAGGGAATGCTGCTTTGATGCTGGTTTAATCCTTTCTGCCTGTAGCTTCTCACTAGGATAGGAACTGACAGTACAGAATTAATACCAGATAAGACTACAGGCTTATTAAAATCTATGAAGGTGTAGAGTAAAGGAACATGGGAAAGAAAGAACACCTAAGCCAAAGTGCTATATGAACAGGAAGATAAGGGGAGGAAGTTATTGCCCTGGCAATCCTATAAAGAAAAGCGGAAAAAAAAAAAATTGTTTAAAAATTGAACCAGATAATGAAGTGATATCTAATGACTCTTTATGCAAAAGTGACTCTTTCTTTAAAACAGTACAGTTTTATATTCCAACACAGAAATCAAGGCAATGACAAAGTGAGTTGATAGATTTCAAAAGGAATATTAATTAGGAACAATTCAAAAGTCTGGCTGAAGTTCTATTTAAATTGATGCATTTCTAATGGAAATTCATCTGTCATGTGTTTTCCGAAAAATAACTTGGTAAGGTACTAAATCTGTGTGTTTTCAAAGTAGACTTTGAACATCAGAAGAAAAAAGTAATCACAGGAACTCACTCCAGAGTGGGCGGTGGCATGGGGCTGCTGCCTGTTGTGAGGCTGTGCCTGAGCCAGGCTACCCAGGGCTGGGAAACAGAGCTATTAGGATGGGTTTACTGTGTTGTGTCCTTCCCTGATGTTCTTAGCAACTGATCCTTCTGGTAGTGGGTACTGATACTTCTGTCGACTGTTAAGATGTGGATAAGGCAAGTGGTATGCTAAGGACAGCGATGCCTTACAGTGATTTTTATTAAGCTGGCAGCTAGCTTTCAGTCCCTGTGGAAGGAGGAGGTAGGGCTGGGAAGAACACAAGTATGTGGCATTCAAAGAAGAGGGAAGGTGATACTTGAGGCATTTGTGTGTGTGAGGTGTGGCTGGGAGGGAGGACTGAACAGTAGTCAGTTTTCTGGTTACATGTTTACCTGTTTCTTGGATTTCCCATTACCTTTAGTTAGCTGCTGTATAGCGTCCTTTTGTGTCACTTAGGTGTGTCCTAAGAGCTGTATTTGATTTGTGCCAATTGAGAATATTTACCACATTGTATGCTGCTGTGGAAGCTGTGCTTATTGCCAGATCATTTCACTCATGCAGAGCCTTTTACAAAACCATGGTATGTAGATCTCTGTGCACTTCCATTTCCATACATAGGGTGCTGCTCCTATATATTGAGGACCTTGAGGCATGCACCTATCTGCCAATGCTAAGTGCACTAACTCTGCTTTGCTGTGCAAATGAGATGCTGTGAATGTTAGCATGTCTGCACGCTTGCAGAGATTTTTGCAGAAAATGAGGCTCTTAGGCTCAATGTGTTCAGTGTATCATGGTGTCCTTAAACTGTGGTACACAAGGCAGGTACATGGCATAAAGGAGGCACCATGGTCAAAGAAAACACCCAGCATATTCCTGGGGACACGGCAGTGTCTTATCTGGAGCTAGGCAGGGCAGGTCAAGGGAGAGAGGGGTTTGGAAGCTGAGGGTTAAGCTCTGGCCAGCTGCACTGCAAGTAGCAGGCAGCATTTGAAGCACAGCGGACAAGTGGGATGTGAGAAACCAGAACTCACAGGCACTGGGAATTGTAGGTGGCACCGAAGAGCCAAATACAAGAACTGAAATGTGTATTTTAATATATATTTCCATTACAGTTACAAGCACAAATTGTGAGGGGGGAGATGCAGCTCAAGAACAACATATGTGTTATCTTATGCTTCCATCTAAGTATACAAGCATGGGATTAATGTCTACTTAACATAAGGCTAAAAGCTTGGTGTACAGATGGTGAAAAGTTGGGCAACAGCATGTGTAGCTCACAGTATAGATCTATCTTAAATGCCATCACCCAGCATTGTTTCTTATATGTTGTTACCCATCAAATCTATCCTTAAGCCACTTGCAAAGGTGCTGAGCTGCCTCTTCAGCAAAGGTGTGCTTGGGGATACCAGTGAGGGACACAGGCAGCTGAAGGGCATCTGGCACAGTGAGGCCAAACAGGCTGATAGGTGGGATTAGCAGGTAGAAAATGTATCTGGGAGCTTCCAAAGGGGAAAGCATGACTGGCATGCTGAAAAACTCATTGTGAGCTTCATTTCAGAGCTGTGTGCAGACAGGTAATATGTGAAATCTCATACTGCTCTGTGCGCATAATAAATACTATTAATGCTATTTGCAGACAGCGCAAGAGGCCCAAGGAGAGGACATGATTTGTCAAAACTGAGAGCACTGAAACTGGACCTAAGACTTTCCAGTTTCGTTTCGTTAGCATGACATCCCAAGACCACCACTCTTAGTCATGTAACGGTGTGGGACTGGGAGAGAGGGTATGAGGATTTATGGAAAACATCAGCTGCCAATCACTTTATCTTCAGGCAGTTTGGTTTCAGAATTTTCTTCTATGTCTGTTTGTGGTGGTTTTCTTGTCTTTAGGAATCTGATCTCTCCTGTCCTGGAGGATTTCCTACCTTTCAACCCATTGTTATTGAAGTCAAATATTAGAAACATGCTTTATGGGAAATACCTTTTGCCTTGTTGATTATATTGTAGCTCTGTGTTCCTCTGAAGCTTAGCCTGCCGTCTGCTTATGAACACAACTGAAATCAATGCTGAAATGAAATGTCCTTGTGTTCTGAGTGCTCCAGCTGCAGTGGGCTTGCTTGAAGACCTAAATGGGTTTAATAGTAGGGTTTGCACAAGAGGCTGGGTCAATGAGAGGTTTTGTCTCTATTTTTTTTTTATCTCTATTACAAAAAAAAGCACAGTGGGGATTTGTATTGATCTCACTTAGTCATCAGTTATGGCCCCCAATCATGAGCTAGAAAAGAAGCTTTACAAGTGTTGCATGGTGGAGGTAACAAGAGTTTCAATCACTTACCTGAAGTTACAAAGCAGTTCAACAGAAGAGGTTGCAGTTTACAGCCCCCCCTGCTGTCCCTGTTGAGTTAGGTGGGCTCTGTGGCTTGCTGTACAGTGGGTAGGACAATACAGGAGACGGGAAGAAGGCAGCTGGGAGAAAGGCCTTTGTCAGGGAAAAAGAGCTCCTAACATTTCATAGGAAATGCTGTGTGTTTCTCCAGCTTTTGGGCTCTTTTCTTAAGCAAATTCCAGCACCCAAATCCAAGCTGAGCAGCAGCCTTGGTAACACCAGGAGCTCACAAAATGAATGCTAGACCTTTTGAAACTGTTTCCATTTCTAACTGGCAACCAAGGGCAAGCTTTCAGTGTGGAGAGAATGGACAAAATACGTGGCTAAGGAACACCTATGACTCGTCTTTTGCCAAACAGAGGCAGGTCGAGTGATTTAGGTGGTAAACAAACTCCAGCTCCAATTGACAGCGCTCTGCACAGCATTCCTACTTGCTAGCCCCTGCTGTCACACCAGGGATGTCCTTGAATCCCCTTGCAGCACAGTAGTATGGGATGGGTGCCAGGCGCGACTTCGGGGAGAGGTAAGCGGGCAGCAGCCCGAACCCGTGGAGCTGAACGCGGGGATCCCGCGGGAGGGAAGGGAAAGCCTGCGGGTGCTGAGGCCGCAGGAAGGTGCTTCGAGCAGTGCTCTCCATCCCTCACTCTCCTCTCTGTGAAAGCAGCGGTGCGAGGGCCATCTGGGGAAGAGGTCGTCGAGGAAGGATGCGCGGGGAGGGCTGTGGGCCTGCACCTGTCCCGAGTCAGCACGGTGTCCCGAAGCCTCCCCAGCGTGGCGCTGTGGCCGGCGGCTCGGCTCGGCTCCGCTCACACCAGGAGCAGCGGCTCGGCGTGGTGGGAGTGGAGCGGAGCTGTCCGCCGTAGCCGGTACTGAACCTCAGGCACAGAATCCGAGCCCCGCGTCGCGGAGCTGCCAAGAGCAAGTTCCCAGCGGCGGGGAGCGGGGTGGCTCCTGCGGAAAGGTAAGGAGGGAGCTCGCTGGGCTGCAGAGTCTCTGGGCAGGACACGGGGCCCCCAGCGCCTTCTCGAGCGTGGGGAGGGTAATGTCCCCTTAAGCACCCCGGGGGCCCCCAGTCCCACCCTGCCGGCGAAGTGCTGAAGCTCATCTCTGGGCAGATTCCCGGGTGGGATGGGAGCTGGCAGGGGCAGCACCAGCCTCGGGCGCTGGTGCATGTCTGCAGGGGACGCGTCTTGTTGAGAGCTCTGGAGTGTGCATGGGGTTGCAGCCCTTTACATAGGTGTCCTGGGTGGGTAACAGAGGGAGGCAGAAAGCAGATGTGTATAAGCAATGGGGATGGGCAGCCCTGGCACAGGAAAACTCAGTAACCTACGGAGTGATTTTGTGTGGGGGTGCAGGGCTGTCTTTCTTCCCACTGCAATCTGTCCTTCAGATACTGAGCAATCACTCAGCTGTGCTTTTTGATTTTCAATTTTTTTTATTTTTATTTTTATTTTTTATTTATGTGGCTTGCTTTATTTGCTAGGCAGGGAGCAGAATCTAAGCTTCCACTATGCTCATCAGGTTTCCTCCTCCTCTCTAAGAAAGGCTCTGATTTGTGACACATTGGCTGAAAAAAAGTCTCTACCAAGGTTGGAAAGGGCAGGAGCTACAACCACATTCAGTACAATGTATGAATTTTCAGGCTAACAGCAGAGGTGTGTGGGACAATCTAGCTGTGCTCTCAAGTGCCCAAATGCCCAATATAAATCTGCAATATAGGCTTAGCCTTCATTCTTCCTATAAAAGCAAGAGTAAGGTCTTGATGCTGAATATGAGGGCTTCCCAATAAAGTACCTGTGGCAGCAGCCACTTACAAAACTTAATCTCCTTCTGAAGTATGATCAAATTAAGGGGAAAAGAGCTTTCACAATCAGTCTCTGTGCAATGGATTGTAAATCCAGCAGCAGCTTTGTATGCCCAGTGGCAGTGTTGCTCAGCAGACTGGTCCTAAAGGGCTGCATCGTGTGGCCAGGCAGCCCCAAGGAGATGTTCTTGTCTGAAAACCCTCCCAGAGGAGGCAGAGATTGAGTAATGATTGAGCATTCTCATGACTTTTGAGCCTTTTTGAGCTGGAACAAAACTCCAGCACCTGTTTCTGTCAGAAATGTGTGTGGATGTGTTTGGTACCCACACTGATAATTCTGTGGTTGGTGACCACTAAACCTCTCAGTAGAGGCACAGGCTTGTGTAAGCTTCCTCCATCACATACCCAACCGAGGGCAATTCCCAGACGATGCAATGTCTTAGTACAGGTCACCAGGGAGCACTTTAAACCAGAGCAGTTTGTAGCATTGTCAGGGAGCAGGGAACACCCCGCTCTGCTTCAAGAAGAGTGAAGACCCCTGTGGGCAAACTTGGGGCTAGTTCCCTGCACCCCAAGTAGATAGGCTCAGACAGTTTTCCACCTTCAGTTCATCTGGAGAGGAAGGGCTTTATGAGCCCCTGACGAAATGGGAAAGCCTGAAGGTTTTGCAGTAGTTTTTGTGCTGATCCTAGTTTCACTTGCCTGTGTGCTGCGCATAGCTGAGTTTATAGGATCTAGATTATTATTTATTTTCAGATACAAAAATGATAGCTCCCTATATTCCTGTAGAACCCTATTTGTACATGGTTTGTGGGTCAATGACATCAGCATATCCATCAGTGCGAGGAATGTTTTTTAACTATTTTCTGTATGAGAGATGTGTGCTTTATAAATAGATCATAGCACAACCATATAAATAAAGCCTGTCCCAAGCAATGTATCAGAAATGGAAGTTCATCTCCTGTGGATTTTTTTTTTTTTTTTTTTACTGTTTACCAGCTTGATCTCACAGGACACCTGCAGCTCCCTGCTGTAGTGCGGAATGGAGACCTGCCAGTGTTTGGAGGAGATTAGAGTCCTGCAAGCACTACAGGTTCTCTCCTTCCCTTGCTGCAGGGTGCATGCACACTGAGGAGCAGGAACAATTACTTCTAGACTGCATGGGGCCATGCCCTGTTTTGTCACCAGCACAGCTGTGTGACATCGGTCCCTCCTTTCTCCCAGCAGCATGTCATGTTCCTAGTGTGTGTTCTGCTGAAGCATCCTGCCAGGCAGTGTACCTGTCCAGCTGCTTTCTCACATAGGCTCTGGGGGAAGACAGAATTATGGCCTGGAGAAGAGCTGTGCATTATGAAAATTACATGAATTATTTGCTCAGCCCTAAATAAAGATTGTTTCCAATTAGGTTAATAAAAGGTATTATTCTTATGGGCAGAGTCACTCAATCTGGTACTCGGGGGCGTAAATCACCTGTTCCTCTACCGTGGGTGCTCTGTGCAATCTAACGAGCACAGGAGGGTGAAGATGATTTTCACTGCACTGAGAGCACTCAGCAGCCTCTGCTCCCGCTGAGCTCACTCTCTGTCCCAGCTTCGCTCCCAGGACTTCCCGTCACCACTCAGCAGCTGAGGAAATTAAACCAGGATGCACACAGGGGTGCTCAGAGCTGCAGGCAGTGCTGAAAGCATGGGTATGGACAAGTGCTGTAACTCAGTGCCCAAAAAGAGCTAACTTCCAGCACGATGTGCATTTATCCCAAAGGCACAGGCTTTTAATGTGCACATATAAAATGAAGTTGTGGGAGCTCTGTCCATTTTTTGTGTGTTTCTGGTAAAGGGAGAAGAAAGAGTCCCTTTCTCAAGAGATTCACAAGAGAAACTTAGAAATCAATGAATATGTGACAAAATCTCCTTCCTCCTTTCTATATCCATAGCGTGGGTCCAATTACTTGGTGGTTTTCTAATAAATTGAGCCTTAGCATTGATTAAAATGCTTTGGTACAGAAGGGAGAAGTGGGCTCTGCAGGATATCCATCAGACTGGATTTTTGTTAGCCGTGAAATTAAATGCTCTGAAGCAGCTTTTTCACCATGGCAGTTATGAATATGCGTCAAGGAGATGTTCTCTCCCTGTCCCTGCATGTGTTGGAGAGAAGTAAAGCATACATTTTCTTCACAAACCTTTTAGAAAGTGGCCCGAGAAAGGGAGTAACTGGGTTGCCAGGGAATTTTTCTAGTCATTGCTCTGGACTTAAAGTCTAATTGTTGAGACTGAAACATCAGAGGCTGACAAACTGGCACTGAAAGAACAAGGAAGGAGAGAAGAGGATCACTGTGAAGAGTTTTTAAAAGCGGGGATTGCTCAGAGCACTCAGGTTTTTTTCCATATTTGACAAATTCTACAGCATTCTGTCAGATCCACCTGCTCCCTTTAGTTAGAGCTGCAGATCCTTGCCCACCTTCTTGCAGCCAGCTGTCTCCCACTGAAGCCCAGATTCACCATTGCAGCTCCTTCCTAAGATAAAATGACTCAGAAGGCTTTAAACAAATCCTGAGCACACCCCACTGTTCTTTATGAATCATGGCATAATATGGAGAAGATTTGAAGCCATGGACAAGATTTGACAGAGAAGGTGGAGAAGGATTGAGAAACCTGCTGCTGTTAGATGAATGGATGGAATGCTTCAGAGCTGTGCTCTATCTCTTTCTCATCACCAAAATCCAATAAATGCACTGGGGAAGGAGGCTGTGATACTGTCCAGCTCCTTGAAAGCCTCTTTGAGTTAAGCAATAAGATGGAATTGACATTTAATTTAAAATTACATTTACTGGATACTCTTATTGTATTTATATGTTGCTTTGCAGATGGGAAATGCAGTGCCTCCCTGCTCATCTCTACATTATCAGAGAGGGAAGACCTGAATTTGGCATGCTCTTCTTGCTCTGTGGTAAGGCCAGATAGCTCTTACAGCTCTCCCCCAGCTGTGAGCAGCCCTGATGCCTGCCAGAGTTGGTCAGGCTTCCTGCACTCACTGTTGCTTCCAGTTGTTATCGTGAGTTGGGGTATGCTGACCCTGCCTTGGGTCCAGAGGTGAATGATGGGCAGAAAAAAGCCCCCCCAGTTGGGAGGATTTGGCGTATCCGGGCTGTGTTGTGGCTCAGTGGGAGCCTGCTGCTGCAGCAGAGCTGGAGCTGCCCCAGGGGCTCTGACAGGTCTTGGTGCCCATGCAGTAAGGGCTGAGCAGTAGGGTGGGCTGCAGATGCTGAGTGATGGGGCTCCCAGTCCTTCCAGGGACAGCTTCTGTCTCAGTAACTGCTGTGCTCCACGTTCTGCTGGAGATTGGAGTTGCTGGGGCAAGTGCTCTACTCTCAACTGCTGAAATAATGCATATTCGTTAAAAACAAACAAACAAACAAAAAACCTGCAGTTAGAAAAAAATTCCTTACTTTGACAAATCCTTTGCAAAAGCAGGTTGTTAGAAGGATAATGGTAGCTTTAGGGTGGTGATGTGTTCTAAGGTCATGGGTTTCACCCAAATCTCCTATAATTCCACATGCAGCTCTGCTGTGAAGTAACTTTAGTGCAAACCATCTTGCACAGGTGGGGATATTGCTGCCGTGCCACTTCTGCCCTCAGGCTGAGTGGAAGCCCCAGCTGCAGTGGCTGATCTCACACACACTGCACAGTCACTTAGAAAAAGCTAAGGGTACTTAAAAAACATAGCTCAGAGCTCAGTTTTTTCCAAAAGATAAGTTCCTGAGCTGCAGATAATTACTACTGCTCTCTTCTCTTTTTACAGCATCTTTTAGATAAGGCTGTAGAAACAGCCGGCAGATGCTTTAAAGATAAAAATAAATGAGTGTTTCTTGGTGTGGCTGAGTTAAAAATAACAATTAAATGATTACACAGTGGCTGGGAAAGCTGGAGGTGCTTGCTGTGAGTCAGTGCAGGGGCCAGGGTCTGGTGGCAGGGCGGTGCCAGTCTGACACTTGGGACGGTCACGTAGCTGCCTTCGGACATGGCACTGCTTGGGAGTGGTGGCAAGTTCCACCAGACTGACAGAACTTCAGTATCTGTAATTAGTAACATCTGCATCCTACATATTTTCTGGTCATTCTGTACTGAACAAAGAAGAAAAAGTATATTCTTGAACAAACTTGCAGGTAAGGGCAACTTAGGATAGGGCTGCTGGTCCTTGTGGAAAGAGGACTATAGTCTCCTCTTGTTCTGATAATATAGAAAAAGATCTAAGTAAGGTAACTGCAGGGCAATTGAGTAAGAAAGACGAAACAACATAGACAAGAAAATGAAGAAATCCTAACTCGGAAATGACTGCCATAAGTAAGTGCATTGATAAATATAAAAATCAGTCACTGAAATAATGGCAAAATTTTCTCCTACTGGTTCAAAATTATGGAAGTTAGTGCATATTTTGTTGAGGGAAGACAAACTTATCTTCATTCCAAGCTCTGACAAATCTAAGCTTCTTAAATTTCAGGGTAGTTTCTTTTAATGAAAAGATGCAAGGTTTTCTTCAATTTAATTGCTTTGGAGTGATTTCATTCGTTCTAGCTGTATCAATTAATTGCTTCCATTTAATTTGTAAAACTACTTTCGGCAAACGATCACGATGTCACGCTGTTACCGCTGACTGTCAGCAGAGGGTGGTAACGATCACTTCACCTCGATGGAAATCACCAACGGTTGATGTGCTGGTACAGACCTCACTCCTTTTGCAGGTGCCTCGTTTCAGAATAACAATAGAAATTAGAGCATGTTTGCTATTTCAGCATGATTATGATATAGCACCATGCCTAGTGTAATAGCATCTGGAACATTAACTCAAGTACAGCTCCTGCTGACAAGAGAAGCTCCTGCACTGGGCAGGAATAGGGATCTGCACAGGTCAGTGTGGGCCTGATGGCAGCACAACCTTACCAGCTCCCCATTCTGGCTTGCACGTGTAAGATCTCAGCTGGTACGGGACAAAGACAAGACAGATAAAACATTCTTGCCTCCAGCAGACAAACAAGTCTCAAAAGTTGGCAGCTTCAGTCCAGTGGCACTGACAGCACAGAGATCCTCACTGAGCAGAATTTTTAACAGTCCTGCTTGCACTGAACAAACATAATGCAGAACCTGAACACGCATTCACACCCTTCACAGGGCTATATCTTGGTTTTGTGCACCCTCCTAGATCTCTCCATTTTAAGACTGATGGGTAACTGAAATGTAATTAAATCCACTGTCATCTAGGATGAAGGAATGTCATGGTTTATATACAGATCCTCTTCTAAAGAGAAAACCAAGCATTAATTCCTTTCTGGCCAATTCCAGAAGCTGATTTTGTGTCTCATTCAGACTTTGACCAGTGTGTCTTCCAGCTCAAGGATGAGCACAGTTCTTCAAAGTAACAGTGATAATAAGGAAAAGCAGGTCATATTACATGTTATTCTGGAGAAGACAGCACAGGTTTAGGATTCCAAATAGTCTTTCATTTTCCCAGCTGGTAAGTAGGTGATTAAAAAGAAAAAAAAAAAAAGTAACAAAACCAGACCAAAAATTACTCTTGCTTTTAGAAACAAATGTGTGCACCTGCATGTCAGATTTACACACAGAACTACAATTTCACATTTCAGCAGTGATTGCATAAATAACTAATGAGTTCAGATCAGCCTTTGCAGCAAAATACTGTGTGTGTAACCATGGCAAACACAACAAAACTTGTTGTCTGTTCAGGTGTATGTAATATGAGCAAACAGACTACACGAAGTAGAAAAACTAAAATACTGCTTAAGAAACAGCATTAGCAGGAGAGAAAAATCATACTAAAAGGACAACCGACTGGAAACTGTTTGGCACTTCCCAACTAAGGATGCTTCAGTGATGTCCAATATTAAACCTTTCATATCTACATTACATTTTTGTAAACTCCTCCTTCCCCACGTACACACTTAATTCTTCAAAGTAACAATGGGGAAAATGTTGCCTTTGATTCCACTACAATTCAAGAAGTCTGCTAGTGAGTTCCAGAGTGTTAGGAATGCTTCCTGAATTTGAGAAAGCAACAGCTTTTCTTTTGCCTAGTCTTGAAGTCACTGTGCTAGCAAGGAGCAACTACCAACTAGAGGAAACCAACTGCAACTGCCTTTAGCAAAATAAAAAAGCGTTATGGAACTGCATTTGAAAATGCAGTTTTAATGTCATACTATCCCCCCCTCTTGCAAGTCATGCCTAATCCACAGTAATCATTATGATGACATCTCAGAATATAAAAATAAAACATCCCATTAAATAGATACCAAGACAATTTTATATGACAGAAATACAGAGGTACTAATTCTTCTTTGTGTACAGCATCTGCTATTTGTCAAGGTAATGATCTTCTCTGGATTCAAAATGTGCAAGTCTGTGGCCTTCTATGCCCCCGAGGCAGGGGAGGTTGGAACTGGATGATCTCTAAGGTCTCTTCGAACCCAAATCATTCTTTGATCCTGTAAGTCTTATAAATCATGAATTTATTCCAGCCAGATTCCCTTACTAGTGCTGAAACAAACACATAGCTTAAACTGTCAAGCCTCTCCATGTGAATCGGTACATATTTTAAAAGAAAAAAAAACAAGCTGCAACTCATCCTATTTTGCAGTCATACGATGGCTCTGTACTTCAAACACTCACAGCAGGCTTTATAATAGGACCCACATTAAACAACGTTATTATTTCATGGCAGATGTTTCCAGTTTTTTCATAGGCTGCATTAAATTTGCTGTGATGTAAAATCCAAAAAGTTCTTCATTCAGTCCAGAGTCTGACACTTAAGGGCCTCAGTCATTGGCTAGTAATACCAAGCAGAGTAGATCCGCTTTTTGATGTTTAAACATATAGAACAAGATATGCCCAAAATCAGAAGCTTTTGTGCAGTTACGCTCTTAATACTTAAATTCACTTTCTAAAGTCTAATGATAAACTCCCTGTGCTCCTCCCTCGGTCTGCTAGAGCAGCTCTTGCTCATCATCTTCAGAGCCCGAGGGTCCTTGCCGTACCTCTTCATACCATTTGTTTGTCAGAGTTTTCATCTGTATGCGCCCATGATGCAAGTCCTAAGGCACAAGAAAACATTGTCACTGAGCCATAACACAACTTGTTTGTCAGAGAGCAAAACAGAATGATGAGTTAAGTGTACTCCTCATGAAATAATCTGCTTCTGGTCTCTAAGTGTACAAAACACGTCAAATGCTCCATCAGCCATCAATTACTTCCAGGGACGATACTTATGAGAGAGATTTTTCTTTGTTTTCTACAGTCTTCCTCTGTGGATTTCAACAATTCCAGAGCTGTCTAGAAGGCATGTTTTTGAATCTCACTCTTCTCAACATGTTCCCAGAGACAGCAGAAAGCTTGTGACCTGCTTTGGCAGTTCATATACTTTTCTATCAGCCTGTGTTATTGGCTACCAATTACAAATCAAATGCAATTTCTTGATTTCCTGATTCACTCCTTGTTTTGCAAAAGAAAAAAAAAAAACCCTTTGGCTTTTGTGAAAGAGTGCTTAAAGTGTTCTTTTTAAAGTACAAAATATCAGAAAAATTATATGTTTGAGCAGACTAAGAAAATGGAATATACATACTTTACACAAAATCTTCAATCTCACGGCAAAAATGCTTAATTCAAATTAGACAGGGAAAAAACAGTGAATTATGTAGACAAGGAATATCAGGCTTCTAAGGCCTGGAGTAAAAATGGCACAGTATTCATATCTCTCAGAGCTACCCAGTGTTAAGCTATGTGTTCAGCCAGGTGTCATTTTGCATTTACAGCTTCAGAGTCTTCACCTCATAATGAAAAAAATCTAAAAAATGAAGGTTGCAATCTTTGTCCATAATTCCAAGCAAAAAGCTGTGCTCGGCAGAAAAATCCATTTAATCCAACCAGCAATTTTACAGTGCAGCTTTTAATTACAGCTGCTCTACATGTGCACAAGTAAGGCATTAGATGGCTCACTACCCCTTGTGTAGAAGTTGTATAGTTGCACTGTGACCTTTGAATGGTACAGCGTGAAATGAGAGCCAACTCTACCACAGTTTTGCTTAAAGAAAACAAGAAAGACTTACTTCTTGTGTGAGTCTTCTGGTGAAGAAAGGATTCAAATATTTAGCATCAAGCCACATAAACCCTTTGAGGTCTTGGCGTTTTATGTACTGGGCTTCATATTCCTCCTCTGTGAGCTCTGATAAATGCTCAGATTCTATGGTATTTCCCTAGAAATATCACAGGTATTGCAATAACCTGAGAAAAAAGGCAGTTTATTTCCTCCCACTTGTTTCACCCCCTTCTGCTGTCCCCCTTTTCACAGTCAATTCCTATGCCAGAACAAAAGGAAAAAAAAATCACCTCAGCCTACCAGGGCTTACAGCTGCACAAATCTGTCCAACTGTTGATTCCCAGAGTCACCTTCATTTTTCATGCCAAAAGGCTTAAAATACTCTATAGTTTTCTACTGCTGTTATTGCTAAGAAGGGATTTCTAGTGTGCAAGCTTCTTCTTATGATCTGGGCAATGAGTATATATAGCAAACAACGCTTTTGTGTCATCATCTCACTGCAAAAAAAAACCCTATATTAGAGCATACCACATTACCTGCACTTTTTCTATACACATCTGCCTCCATAGACAGAGTAAGCTAATTCTGAAAGCTACAAACTTTATAAAGCCTCATCCCATGAGAAGCTGTTTTTCTGATCCACAAAACAATTCTCTGCATGCATTGTTGTATGGTTCGGGACCAAAAGAGGAAAATACTTAAATGATACTTCATGTACTCCTGTCTTCAGCAGATGAGTTTTCAGACTGGACTTTAGTTTTCTTCAGCATTTCTGATTATTTTAAGGCCAGAATCTGCCTTAAAATAAAATCCAGACACAGTGGTGCTGTTGTTACCACTTTCTTGAGGCCTTTGCTTTGACTTTTTCAAAATAATTCCTATCTGCCTTCTATTATTAATTCCTGACTCACAATATACTAGTTACTTTCTGTCTGTGGGCGACTCAATCTATCCTGTAACATCTGCTTTACATTTTAAGCTTACTTTAATTTGTATGGGTTCATTTATAATTAGAATGAGTTAAGAGACAAAGCTTCTCACCCCTATGTCTAAGCAGTTACTTGTGTACATGCTAACCAAGCTCGTTGGGATACTTTAAAATGCTACTACTTCGTTTTTTTCTACCATGCTTCCATTAATTTTGTTTTACTTTTTAGTAAAAAGATATCATACTAGTCTTCTTTGAAAATGAAAAAAATAATTATGTGAATAAAACAACAACATACCATTTTCTCCGTCTTGCTAAGGTTAACGTCCTTTTTGTTCCTCTTGCGTGCTTTAGAGTCTTCAATGTCAATCAGTCTGATAAGGGGCATAGTTCCTCCTCCCAGCAGCAAAACTGTGAACAGCACTATGATGATTGTAGTTGTCCCAATGAGCTGACGCTTCTCTATTGGTTCCAAGCCCAAATGGAGGCTGAGTGCATATGGAATTGCACCACGTAAACCTGCAGAGAGAAGAATAAATCAGTGAAGAGTGAATCAGCACCAATGCTGGTCTCTAGCACCCTGTTAATTCAACAGGAATCCTCCACTTTCAAGATTTTTACGATCCTATACCGTGTTCACTTATCTGTTACTTGGTTATCATCTTAAAATGAATCAGAGGTATTTCTTTTCAAACTGAGCTGTTTGATCTTTAGAAAACTGGATTCTTTGAAGAAAAGTTTTAGTTGGGATCTATACTGCATTGTTTTCTAAAACAAAAGGGAAAGAGAACATACCAATTGCATTTGGGTTTGAGAATGGTGCAAATGTTCAGTTTTCCAAGGGTGGAAAACCAGTTCCTCCCAAAACAGTCCACACAAGGAAAGAGAGATAAAACATTTTTTCCAGTCCTCCATAGTTTGAGTTGTAACTTACCACTAAACCACATGATAAACATCATTTTAGGTGTGATTTTATGATCACGGAAAAAGTTGAGTAGGTAGGAAAGGGGGAAAATATTCACTGCTCTACCAAACAGAACAAGTACCTGAAAAACAAAAACCAAAGCAAAAGACCACCTGATGTGTTACGGTCACATAGGCCCAAATTGCATTGCATTTAGCTTGTACAAGCTAACAGTAATACACCCTTCCCACCCAGAAGTCTCATAAATAGGTGTGCTCCTAAATCATCAAAAAAACCCACAAATCTGTCAGCATTAGTTAGTTTAAACATTTTGTCTGCTTAACTGAATTTAAACCAGATTCGTCACTGACTAGACTCTATTTTACTTCTGATAAATAAATGAAACCCAGAAGGCATTCCAGGGAGACCAAGAATTATTTTGGGTATATGTTTCCCTCAGTTCAGCTCCTTTAATTGTTCTTTTGGCACAGCTGCTAACAGTCAAAGCAGTGTTTCTATTGCCTTCCATGGACCAGTTCCTCAGAGAAAATGGCCAGAAGCCAAACAAATAGCATGCAATTCAGTTCCTCAGCACTTTACTGGATACAGCTGTAAAATACACCACACATCTAAGCAACAAAAAAGTACTATTGCTTTAATGACAGATAGTCAATGAATACAGTGAAAATTAACTCAGAAAAACGGTTACTCACAATGGTGCTGCTTTGTAAGCTCCACAACAAACATACCTTGACAAGGTAAATATACTAGAATTAGTCAGCAGGATTCTTGAAGGCCTCTGCTGTTTTCCTTTATGAATCACCCCAAAATTATTCAATTTGCATTACGGCTGTGAGGGCAATGCTAGAAGGAAGTGTCACACCTTAGATATATATTAGTTAAGGAAGTTGGGTACATATGTGTAATGCACTGAGAGCAGTTCTCCATGCGGATAAAATTATCTGTATATTGTAGAAAACAATTCTTTCCTTGGACCATGGGCTAAAACAAACTAGTGTGCATTGAGGTACGTGACTAGAAATTTCCCTCTTTCCAATCTGCAAAGAGAATGCATTTTTCATGTTTTGGTTAAATAATGACAATAGCAAACTACGTAGGTAAGTTCCATGTGAAACAAAAGCTACTCTGAAATACAAAATGAAGGAATTGAGAATAGAGTCAAAGAATGAACAGACATTAAAGAAGTTTTGAGAAAGTACTACCTCTGAAGAAGGGGAGCTCACAGTGAAGTAGTAATACGTGGACTAAATTCACACAAATCCTTCATACGATGCTAAAAATGCATAGAAACTCAGGATTGTTTTCCTGAGGGAAATGACTTCTGAGATTATTTTAATAAATCAAAATAAGCAGGGTTCTTTTCCTTATTAGTACTCAAAATAACAGTAAACTGTAACCCCTTAAACCAGGACGATGTATACATACACCACAGTGCTAAGAACAGAAAGAGTAACTTCATGCTATCAGTAAGAATTAACTTCATGCAATAAATACAATTATAATAGTGTATTCCGTAAAAAACTATAAAACCTAACAAATAGCTTAAAATATTTTAAGTGCAAGGTTTTATTTTTCTCCACAAACACACAGAAAAGCACCTAAACATTTTTGAAAGAAATACCTACTATGCACCAGATGACGAAGGACATCTCAAACTTGTGAGGAAAACTAAAAATCGACAGGCCAAGAAATGCAAAAACACACGTTTCTGAAAAAGAGAAGTTGCACTTTAAATATACAGTTCTGTAAAACCTTTTGTATTCCCATTGTAAGTTACTATATATGGTGCAGAAAACAAGTATTTCCTGACTTTCCAACACACAAAAAAAACCCAGTCCTTTTGCAGAAGAACATAGGAGTCAGAGATCTCTCCTGGGTTATCAGCCTTGTTGCAAATCTTAGCAGGAGCCTGCAGGATGGGAGGTGTAGATTTACTGGATGTTTTATCCAGTACATCAGGAAAGGTGACTTTTGACTGCCTTCCAGCATCCACTACTAGGTAGCCTTCTCTTAAAGACATGTACCACTAACATATGAACAGCAGGAGGAAAACTGACATCTCTCCTGCTACCCTTGGAACCACCATTTTAGGCAAATCAATTTTTAAACTATATTAGATACACTGTAGGTAGCACATACCACACATGAAAGCAACCGTTCTCAATGTCTGCTGCATTAATATCTGTGTAACAGGGGAGAGGTTATGGTGTGTATAGTGGGACATCACGATGCCAGAGAATAGGATTGCCATGATACCTGTAAATAAAATGCAGTAATCAAATACAGATTAACTTGTAAACTGAAAGTAGCGTGTGCTTACACTCTATACTAACACAAAAGCTTTTGAAGCAATGAGTGAGGTTTCTCTTACCGCTGATATTCACACTGATTTCATTCTGCTGGATATATTAAATACTAGGAGGTCCAAAACAGGTCAATTGCAAGCTAATATAAATCCCTGTAGTCACTGCTTTCCCACAGAAGTGAAGGAAATAAACTTGTTTCTTGAAAGGTTTTCCTGCCTTTCACTCTACTAACAGGCAGACAGGTGTGATCAAAAAAAGGAGTAAGAACAATTTGAGAGCAGCGGGGCTAGAGGACTGTATGATTTCATTTTCCCAGAAAAGTAATTCATCCCTACCTGCTGATCAGTCAGTCCCAATCACTCCACCAGAAGCAGAATGAGACCAACAGGGCCTGGGTTGAATCCATTTCCAGTATGGTATACCAAGTCATTAAAAGTTAAGGAGGAATAGCACCACACAGGTGTACTTACAGTTTGTTATCAGTCTAAGAACAAGAAAAGCTATTGAGATTTGAGAATTCTGAGCAGAAATGTCCTTTTACAAGATACAACCTGATGCATAAGGCCTTAAGGAATGCTACTGTGCAGAATGTCCATTGCTTCCAACTGACAGGACACCAAAGTAGCTACTACAGGTTATTTCAGAGAGTAAAAATAGCCATCAGTTATGGGAAAATTTACCACTATATAGTTGAGTTGCCTAACAACACGCACAGTTTGGACAGATGTACAGCAACTGGTACCACAGGCATGAAGAGCCGTCTCAGATTTCACTGTATTCTTGCATCTTTGATTTGTGTCAGCAGTTTTTCCATCTACCTTGCTTCACCGTGCTGGGTAACTTATGGAAATAATCTGAATTTCAACCTACTTCTCTAACTGCTCTGGACACATCACAGATACTGTCAATTGTTCACTATTCATAGGGAGCTAGATATCTTAAAGGAAGTTTTAAACATCTTCATGTTTGCTGCATAGACTTGCATCTGAGTAGAATATCATTTGAGATGGTAGTGAGAATTGTGCAAATATAGCAATATACTTCAAGAACAACTACAGTACTTCTTGTCACAGAACTGATCAAAAATCAACAATGTAACTCAGAAGAAATCAGCTACAACGCAAATCTCAAGAGGACAGGATGACATTTGGTAGTATGCCTAGTTAGCCCAAACCACAGAAAATATAAAGGACCAAAATTACTTGGCTAGAGCTATGTGTCCAGGGTGGCCCAGATTAACAAAACTGGAAGGATGAGACTAGCCAAGGTAGAGTGAGAATAATCCTTTGTTTCAAATGGAGGTGACATAAGGCCTGCTAAATTTGTTATTTCTTGAGAATTCGTTCTTGAAGATGCTTGAGTGAATCAGAGTCTTCACAAATAAAATGACACAGAGCCTCCAATATCCCAAGACCATCTGATTAGGAATGCTACTACTTCTTCACTGTATACCAGTGTATGTATGTTTGTTATATAATGCAACAGCACAAATTCTGTAATATTTATTATTGTTCTTTAAATTCAGAAACAGTGTAAAGTAGAAGTAGAAAAGGCCATGTGCTGAGATATTCCAGCATGATCTTTTCACAAGGAAAAATCTCTGTTTATAGCAACATAAGCGTTTCAGTACATCAAAGTGTTTGCTAATATTTCAGATAATTTCTTTACCCCTGTGTATGTGCTCCTTGTCTATACACACAGAACCATTCTAGATGCAAGTGGGCAGAATGGAATGTTTGCATTAGCATTATATATCTCAGTTGTGTAAATACCATGATTTCATGCCATATCTTCATACATAATAAAAAAAAAGTCAACAACAACAAAACAAAAATCCCTTGGTATCAGTGAAGGTATGCTGATAAATATTGCTATAGGCCCACTCCAAAATATTTACAGAAGCATGCACGCATATTTTCAGAAAATCAGAAACACTGATTTCATACCTGCAGACTGTTTATAAAAAAAATTTCACAAACTTATGTTCTCACCATACACACTAAGTTGTAGAGCAAATATCTTTTAATGAACTTAAAAATATACCAGTATGTTAAAAAAAACAAAAATAAAAAAAGGAACCAAGCAGGTTCCTATGAATTACATTAACTATTGCATCCCTTCCCACCTTCCTTTGAGAAATGAGACAGGGAACTGACTATCCCTTCCCACCTTCCTTTGAGAAATGAGACAGGGAACTGACTATCTTTAAAAAAAAAAAAAAAAAAACACTTAAGTCACCAGAGGTCAGAAATGATGGTCGTGCAGCAGAACTGGAACCCTGTCTCTCTACTCAATTCTACAAAATAATGGAAAAAGTTCACCTGTAAACCTCTTCTCCTGGCCCTCAGCAAATTTCTGCCAAGTGTTCAGAGATATATACCTGCAATACTCATTGGTTGGTCTCAGCTGACTTATCCAATGGCACAGAAGAATGTGCAGAAAGACAGCTACAGGGTAGTAGGTTAGACATTACCTAAGTTAGCTAATGGAGCCAAACTCTGCAGCATGCAGATGAAATCTTTCTTCTGTGGTAGGCAGAGATAACTGGAGAGAATACTACTATTTATGTTGGATAAGCTAATTCCTATGAAAACTAAATTATCTTTTCTATGCATCCGTAACATTTAATAAAAAATATTTCCCTGAAGTAAGGCAAGGTCAAAATTAAGAGCACAGATTAAATGAGAAAACATTAAAAAAAAACAAACAACAACAAAATAGAGGCTCTCTTAGACACAGATAACAAATACTCAAAACTTACCAGAGAATTTGCAAATAATTGTTTTGCTACTCACCTGAGAGTGAGATACCTTCTGCAAGTCCATAAGGAAGGTAAGCAAAGATAATCATCATTCCAAACTCTAGAGAGGGTGTCTTTCTTAAATCAATGTGCTTTAGCACGTGCACACAAAAATGTTATGGAAAAGGTAAGCAAAAATCTTTCTTTAGATTTTTTTTAACTTATATAGTTCCATTATAAAACAATGGGGTGCTTAATGTTAATGTAATGTATCTGCTGAATATCTAACAAAGCCAACAAGTTGCCCCATGGCTCAAGCATGTAAAGATTAGTAATTTCTTACAAGGGGGGGGTTTATAGACTTCTACGAGCTGTAGATTTTATCAGAATAGACAGACTTAGAGAAGTTCTTCTACTATGCTACCTATACAATACTGACAGCAGCATGCCGAACATCCAGAAGGGATCTTTCTCTACACATTCAGTCTTTGAAATTTCTTCAAAACTATTGTAAATATGCCACAGAGAACTGTTAAGTAACTACTAAAGGCTTTCCAAAAAACAGAGTAGAGGTATGAAACAACAAAGTAAAATAGTAGGTTGGTTGTGTTTTTTTTTTTTTTTTTTTTTTAAACACATAACATACTTTTCATATTTAAGGTATTTAAAACTTACTTTACATTTGTAAGTCATAAGTGTGGACATTAGACTAGGGTAGCAATTTGGCTTTGTGTTATCTGCACTAAAATTCAGAGGCTAATACACCTGTGACATGGATGTTCACAGGAAGAATATAGTCATGAACCAGCAACAACCTTCAATTGTGTTTATTTGCTGGCAACTACTAAGAGATTTCTTTTGCTACATTGAAATTTTGCACATTTGTGGGAAATCTAATATTCTGAGGCACAAAACCTGTAATAAGGCAAATGAGCTGCTTTTTCCTTTGTCTTGGTATCATTCACGTATCAGTGAAAGAAATATTAAGCATCTGTCATCCTCTTTTGTTGTGATATATGGAGTGATTTAAAAGTTCATGGAATCAGGCTAATGAACCAGAAGAAGAAACATGTCTGTATTTAATCAGACACTCTGTTCTTGTTATTTACAAACAAGGTGCTTAACAGTATGTTCCAGATGACATGAGTAGCTGTTGCATGAGCCTAGAACAAAAAATTACCTACAGTAAATGCAGTGTTAACATTAAAGCAAGCTCTCAGCAAGAGTGCCCAACTTAAACAAACATCCCTCCTTATCTCAGCAGAGAAGCTTCTGGGTTATTTAGCAACCAGTTCATGCAAGTGGAAAGGGCAAAATAAAACCCAATATGAAACCAAATAGAACAGTATCCATCTTCAGCTAACCGAATACATACAGACAAATGAGCTGGTCTGACTCAAAAGCCATTGGGAAAAGAAGCATTTTTTAAAATTTTTTAACTAACTGTTTTATATATGTAAATAAGGAGCTATGTTTGTTTCAATACTGAAACTGAATTAATTTATTTTGAATTTACAAAACAATGACCATATTTTATTACACTCCGCTGCACATAATATAAGCTACTATACAGCATTTCAGACCTTAATTATGTTCATAAAAATCTAATGCAACTTAACGTATACCCATGCTCGATAATGTAAGAATAAAATAAGCATGAGAAATCCTCAACCAACAAAATGGTCTTTATTAAAAAATATCCCCTAAGGAATGCAGGAGAATATGGGAGAGGAAACACCACTTGAATGTTGGAGTTCATCAATTTATATGTGTTAAAAAAGGATATTAATGCGGAAATAAGGCCAGTAAGTGTTCCAAGTGCTGCAGAGCCAAAGAACATCTTAAGAAAGTATCCCAGCGCCTGTAGAAAAGTTTGCCATCCACTTACATCTGACATATTTTCTCTTGTCAAACCTTCTGCAGTGCTGGATATAATAAAAAATAATAATACAAAAAAAGTAGTTGTAAATTGTAAGCCTTGATTCAAAAAAAACAACAGCTTTTGGGAACAACAAAAAAGACTTTATTTCTTTGTTGCTACCACTCTAAAAAGGCTTTTACTGTGATACATATAGCAAGAGGAACGTCAAAAGATGTTACATCAAATCTTATCATAATCCCCAGAGGGAAAGCTACTTCTGCTAACAATCTGGAAATCCAAAATTGCTCTCCTAAGGAATTCTCAGATTGGTGTAAATAGGCTATGACAATGCCCAATATTACATAACAGTTTTCAAACTTTGAAAGCTCGTTTTGCCATGGTAGAAACTCTGGGTATGAAAGAGGAAAGGCAGATCATATGATCCTCAGAGAAGAACAAATGAACAGGGACATCTCTCATCAAGTACTTTGGTGTGAGTAAGAGTTGAGAAGGTCACTGGAGGAAAACAAAGAACTGCTTAAGAGGAAAGAGATGAAATGTCTTTGAATTTCACGAACATATTTCATAGATTTTGATAAAAAAAAAAAGATGTAGTTTCTAACTAATGTTCCATTTGACTGCTCGTACTCTTGATGGTCTTCCATAGAGATCGTGGCCATATTTAAAGCTATTAGTTAATTGAAAAACGACACCGCTCCTCCTGTCACTACCTGCCCTTATTAAAAGTCCGTCCCCAGCTTTCCTGTAGGCCCCTTCAGGTACTCTAAGGCTGCTATAAGGTCCCCCCAAAGCCTTCTCTTCTGCAGGTTGAAGAGCCCCAACTCTCTCAGTCTGTCCCCGTAGGAGAGATGCTCCATTCCTGCGATCATCTTTGTGGCCCTCCTCTGGACCCTCTTCAAAAGCTCAATATCCTTCTTGTGTTGGGGGCTCTAGAACTGGATACAGTACTCAAGATGGGGTCTCAGAAGAGCAGAGTTGAGAGGCAGAATCACCTCCCTTAACCTGCTGGTCATGCTTCTCTTAATGCAACTCAGGATACAGTTGGCTTTCTGGGTTGCAACTGCACACTGCTGGTTCATGTTGAGTCTTTCATCAGCTGACACTCCAAAATCCCTTTCTTCAGAGCTGCTCTCAAGGCATCCTCTGCCCAGCCTGTATTTGTGCTTGGGATTGCCCCGGCCCAGCTGTGGGACCTTGCACTTGGCCTTGCAGAACTTCATGAGGTTGGCATGTACCCACCTCTCAAGCCTGTCCAGGACCCTCTGGATGGCATCCCTTCCCTTTAGTGTGTCAACCACACTGCTCAGCTTGGCATCATCTGCAAACTTGCTGAGGGTGCACTCGATCCCACTGTCCATGTCATCTCCAAAGACGTTAAATAACACCAGTCCCACCACAGATCCCTGAAGAACACCACTCATCACCAGTCTCTACTTGGGCTCTGAGCTGTTGACCACAACCCTAGGTGCAACCACCACGGGTAAAGGATAAATCAATTTCCTCTTTCTCTGTGAGAGCTCCAACACACATAAAACTAAGTTCCTACTGCATGGATGTTAATGTAAGCCTACGGATTGAAATGTGATTCTGGACAGAAGCCAATGATAAAGGAGATAAAACTGAAAATTTGGCAAGATAAATATTTTCATGCAAGCCTGAAAGGATCCACGTTGGTTTTCTGTTGCCAAGATCCTAAGACGGAAAGATAGCTGATAAACTTGCAGTTAAAAAACAGTAATCTGGGGTCGGTTTGATGAGGCACTGAGGGAGTTGCAAAAAGACAGCCATTTGTTTTCTTCTGCCTATGCAGTTTGCATTACAGATCTCTTTTAGCATTATACCAAAAACACATTATTTGTTCCAAAAGTGGATGGAAGAATTCCCATACATTTCAGTACCCAATTAAGAGTAAAAAGAGTGACCGCTCATTCCACACATCTGTAGCACATTTGAAAACACACTTACTTGGTCAAGACGATAGAGACTGCATCATTGAGAATGCTTTCTCCAAAAACCAACATGTTAAGTACAGGATCCACATTGAGGGCATTGAAAATGGCAATGGTAGCCACAGGATCAACTGCGGATATTAAGGAGCCAAACGCAAAACTGGGAGAACATAAAACAACAAAAAAGAAAAGTAGATGAAAGAAAAAAATACATACCTAGTAAGCTCACATTAACAGTTAGTAACAAATACGTCTCAGTGTTTACACATAGTGAAAAGTCACGCTCTCTTCCCATGAATAAGAAATTGAAGTGAGAAAAGAGATTATTTTATTTTTCAAAGGGAAAAGTTGTTGTCCAGATGGAAGAGAAGTTTGAGAAACACATATCTCCCAGCTCTCAACAAGTACCAATGCCTTACTACCATTAAGTTAGAAAAAACAAGACACCGCCTAAACTATATATCACACATGCATAGTGTTACTCTGTTTAGGAGTATTAAAAAGCAACATTAAATGGAACAGCTATAAGATAGACAACACAAAAGCAATGGGACTGCTCAGCTGCATAAAAATCAAGCACTGGTACCAATAATGAAGGTTTCTGTTGTTCGTGCATGTTTTACTTGTCTCACTTCCTGCCTGCCATTTGACTTAATTATAGATTTTAACCAAAAACTCTTGTACTTGGCTTAACAATGAATACAGGAACAAAAAAAGCAATTAATATAGGAATGAACTCTAATTAACCGTAGGGAGTTATGAATCTGAATAGATTTTTTTTGTCAAGTTCTTGACAAATCTATACGACTGATACTGAAAAACTCATTATCCCTTTTGAGACCCTATTTGGACAAGGAAGTTCCTTTTTCATGTACTATTAATCATGCCAACAAATCAAAGTTTACATATTTTCACTTTAAGGGTTGATTAAAAAACAGTATGTTTCCTATTTGGAAAATTAACTGAGCATAAGGATACTATTTGGAAATAAGAGTATCAGAATAGAGTTTAGAAGTATCTGATCTATTTGTTGGTGTAATGTACAATACTGAATATAAGCAACCCAAACTGAAACCTGAAGAGCTGGCCAACGACAGTACATTTTCCCTACACAGCATTATCTTGATGAGTGCTTCAGTTCACATACTGCACCATTTCTCCAAGAGCTTACCTGTCTGTCATGTTGAGTTTATAAATTACATCAGCCTGAAAGAATGGGCAAAAAAAAAAAAAAACCCACAATCAACTGTGTTTTGCTGCTAGTTTTACAAATTAAAGTATTAATCAAATCTTAAGCTTATTTCTTACAAAAAAAACTAATTACATCACAAGTACTCATCATAGATCATAGTAATTATGTTACCTAACACTACCCTGTTAAATTCTGGTCACTCAGAAACAGGAAAGGCCAGATGAAACTGGAACAGATACAAGTAAGTAAAAGAACTAAGGCATTCACAGGAATGGGAATGCAAGAGGCAAAGATAAAAGCAAGGACTATCTGGCTTAACTGAATGAAGTCTCAGAGAATACATAATCATCTATACTTGTAGCTAATGAAAGAGGAAACACCAAAGCAGAGAAGTTAAAGAAAGCTGTCAACAGAAGAACAAGTAAAAGTGGAAATTAGAATATGGCTGTTAGAGAAGGCACGTTCTGGTACAGCCTTGTAATGGGAAGATCAAGTTATTAATAGAAAGTAAAACTCAGTTCAAGTCTTAATTGATTCTAACATGAAAAACATAAGGGATTATATAACACTGCCTCTGCGTTAGCATGATAGCAGAGAGACAGACTTCATGATCCAAGAATTTACTTTCACTGGTGTTTATCTGTTCATAAAAAATGGACTTTCAATAAGTTGGATAAATGTAAGTGCTTCACAGTAGTTATTCTTACCTGGCCCAGGAAATAAATTCCTCCACCTACTATGAAAGCTGATATTGCTGTGCCAAATACAGAAAATAGTGTGATGGAGCCTATGTTTTGAAAAAAATTGCCCTGGAACACAGTAACAGTAAATAAATTAGTGAAAATGAACTGAGGCAAAAGTCATGTTTCATGTTGGTGTGTAAATTAGATTCTGATTCACAGCTGGGTTACAAAGATGATAAATTTCACTAGCTTGGTTTCAGCTATCCCAGGACAGGGCATATCTGCTCTCTCAAGGACAACTTTGGATACCCTGGGCACCACCTCAGTGTGGTAATGGAACAGCCAACCAAATCCTAGATGACCAGTTGAATATTCACAAGCACTTGTACACACTGCTCATTTGACAGAGCTGAAAATTAATCTACCTGCTGTAGAAAGGGCATGAAAGAAAAAGGCTTTTAAACAACCCAATAGCTCGTTCACCTCTTAGTTTGCAATTCTGAATGAGAAACATCTTCAGTGACAGTAGCGATTCATGTCATTACTATCACCCTTGGCTTCCTCCTTCTTCTGCAGTACAGTTTAAATAGAAAGACAGCACACAGGGCGGCCAAGAGCTGTTTTTGCCAGAACTAGCACCATGAGAAATGTTCATGGAAACACAGCTTCACAGGCAGAGTGAAAACATTTTCACTTTTCCCCTTCTTTACATATGGAGCAACCCCACCTTTCCCACTTCTGATCCCACTCCTTCCCAGTGTTTCTTCTTCACATCAGCCCTTATACAGCCCAGTGAGGTAAGGAACCTCTTCAACCAAGGAGAACAACTTCTGTTCAATACCTGTCACCTTGCCAACATTCATTTAACATTCTCTGCATTCTGGGTTGAAGAAGCCTAAATTCTGCATTCTTAGTTGCCTGACAACGAACATGGTAGAATTTAGTGCAATTATTCTAGATTTCACTATGATAATTGAAAGCAGGATCTGTTCCAAACAAGACCTCAGCACGTGAGTGACTGCCAAGGGCTCACCTTGTGCAGTGAATATCCAGATTCAAAAATAATAGGTGGAAGCAAAAGCAGAAAAAACATATTTGGACGAAACATTTCTTCTTCCTGCAAAACAAAAAAATGAAGCATAATTTGAAGGATATTGGGATTATTAAAATAACATCAAACCTTCACAAATAGGATATTATTAAAAAAAACACCTATTGGAAAATGAAAATTGCATTAACCTTTCTCATTTCTTAGCACAAAAATAAAAGGCTGCATAATAGTAAACTATTCCAGGGCTACTTCTTTAATTACTTTTTACTTATTTGGTTGTATTATTATTTTAAAAACTCCAAATAGAGCATAAAATACTGAATTTTGGAAATTACAGCAAAAGAAATTAATATTACTAACAGTCTTATATTAAATATTTTAATTGCAGAACAGTCCTTAAAATTAACTGCTTCAAATATACCTTCCAGTTGGCCAGCTTCTGGGCCTCTATGATTTTTATAAAAGCTCCCATAATGATACCTAGGAAAGAACAAGATAACATTCTTAAATAATCACAAAACATATCACTGTTCCCATTAACTCAGTCAACAAGATTTTAAAAGTATAAACAAGGCAAAACATAAAGCAGCAAGTCTTTCATTCCTAAAGCACAAAACACTTCTGGGTCTGATGTAAGTTTCTGGTATGTTATGTAACTACATAACTTCCCTACACAAAAGATTGTCACTTGAGATATCTAAATACTGACCATGCTTATTGAGAGTGCTGTGTTCACTGTTATAAAGGTAACAGGGTTAACTCCTCAAAATGACTTTTCATCTAAAATGCATTCAAACAAAATGTGCCCCTTCTTTCTAAAGAACCACAGAATCATAGAATGGCCTGGGCTGAAAAGGACCACAGTGATCATTGAGTTTCAACCCCCCTGCTATGTGCAAGGTCGCTAACCAATCATGCAGTTATTAGTTCAATCTCTGTGCAATAGCACATGTTCATGTCATTTAATGCTATGTGCAGCATTAATCAGGTTCAGCGAAGTCAAAGACTTCTCTACAGAAGTGAATTTTATCTAAATGAAATCATAGCACTTACTGACATTGAAATAGGCAACAAATTCTGAGCAGATTGGAGACAGTCAGAACTGTTTCCCAAATAATTACATATATGTAGAAATACTAACCGGAGTATAGAATAATTTTATGAAGGGTGCATCAAACTCATTGATTGGAGGCTACTGTGATCTTTTTCTCCCCCACGCATTTTCAAACAGATAAGTCAAAACTGCAAATTAACAAGGTCTCTTCTGGAAGTCAAGACAATAATTCTTAGCCTGTCATCATTTGCTTTCAAGGAGTCAGGAGGAATCTGCCTTTAGTCAGATTCCAGATCTTTGTTTCTGTATTATTTTTATTATTTACAAAATGAAGGTTTAATAATCAAATGTCGAGGCACAGAAGTGGAATAAACTGAACAAAAGGTAAGAAGCAGCTGAGAAGCTTTAAGTATTGTTTTCCTGTAACTCATACGTTTTTTAATCTCCTATGCTGTAACTATCAAACAGTCTTACAAACAACATCACACAGATTACTGCCGGTGAATGCATATGCACACAAAGTCATGAAGTTTAAACCTTCTTTCATACAGAAATGTGTGAAGGCATTGGTCCCAGAGGACAGAAATAATTATTCAGTGAAATAGTTTATATGGAAAGAGCAAAACTTGAATGAAGGAACTCAAAGGTCTGCTCTTCTCTGAAGGAGGGCAGAATGCAGATACAGCTACTTGCATGCCATTTAAATACAAGTTCTGAGCTCAGAAAGTACTTTCATTACTTATCAATATTAAATGGGAAAAAACAAAACACCCAAAAAACCCAACCAGGATTTATACACTTAAAGGCACAGATTTCAAGTATATTTTCCAACAAACTCAGTATTTTATGAAACAGCACTGACAAATCTCACATAAAAATGTGTTTTGAGGGAATTTAAAGGAAAGGAGATTTAAACTCACTTCTAACAGAAGGGGAAGAGCTCCAGTGCAACTGTGGGAAATCAGGCTCCAGGGAGTAGGCAAATCACAGTCTGTGGGCTATGGGTTGAGGACTTAACTGAAGAGACAGTTAAGTCCTTCGGAAATCTTTCAAGACACTGGAAGATGCACCATACAAAACATCTCACCTGCCTATGGCAGTAGGTAAGGAGTGGAAGAAGTTTATTAATAATGAATGAAAATACTGTATGGTTCCTATGGGGATGAAGAAGTTAGGATGACCTGCAGCAGCTCTGATCGAAGCATAAATACACATGAAGTCTGACAGATGCTGCTATTAAAAAGACGAGATGTGTGTACAATACTATCACTATAATAGATTTCTCAGAGGTGTTTTTCAGCTGCATAGACATATTAAATTTCAAACATGACCATGTAAGTCTTTAAGCTTAAGCACCTTCTATTATGCAGCTAATGTGATGTGATCTGCATTAGATAGAGTTAACTAAAATTAAGGGGGTTATATCTTGGGTAAAATATATTTTTCTTTCTTTTAAGTAACAGCTCTAAGATCTTATCAATCTAGCATGCAAGATGCCAGAAGATTCCTGTTTTCCAGAAGGTAGAAGATTCTTACAAGTATAAGAAAGCTTATTTCCTCCTAATGTGAAATTGTGTGAAAACACAGTTAAGAGATATGACAGAAGAAGGTACCAAAATTTACAGCAGGCAAACTCAAGAGAAAGACAAAAAATTAACTGCTCAACAAATATTACATTCCTCCATGCTATGTTAGGATTACAGCTACGCATCTTTTTTGTGCTGTATTTTCAGAATGGCTGTCAATGAAACTCACTACTACTAGAAGCAAAAACTATTTCCTGGAGCTAATTAAACTAGGTTCTTTAAACATTACATTAGATGTTATGAGCAGAAAATAATCAATGTATTTGGACTGATATATTCCTCATTTACACATTTATAAGTCGGAAGTAACAGTATAGAAGTGAGTGAAACTATCATAAAATAAAATCGCAGGCTTAGGAATGCTCCAAATTTAACTCAGATTAGGCAAGCACTTGATCATTATTAAGAATGCCATTCTTTTATCTCGTGTCATAGGAAGAGTTCTTGTCATTGTTCTATAAGGACAGTTAAGTATCAGGCAGAGTGATAATTAAATATCTAGTAGCCCAGGGCAAGTTTTCAGGATACAATTACACTCCCCAACTAGATCAAATCACATATACAGATATAATCCTACTGAAACTAAAACAAATGCATATAGCATTTGAAAAAGAAGGCCAGAGTGTGGCTGCCATGGAGTCCTGCAGTGCCTTTTCCCACACTGCAGAGGCAAGAACAGAAGTTGTTGCTAAAGTACCTACGTAGGGACATTCCTATAATGCCCATGCGTCATTTTACTGTGCCAGTCTCTGTATACATGCTTATTTCTTGATTCTTTTTCCTATCAATTTAATTCCTTGAGTTAGTTGTTTTCTTCACTGCATTCACTTTGCTGCTTTTCCAGGGATAACTGACACAGAGTTGAACATTATTCAATTACATAATACTGACTGCCCCTAAATTAACATACCAAAACAAAACTGTCATGGTTACTCACCTAAAGAAACAACAGCTACACTTTCTGGTAAAAAATGAAGTCGGTATTTTATCAGTAAATGCACCAATATGATGCAGATAGCTGTGAAAGAATGAAAAAAAAAAGTAGAAAATTTAGAAGTTGTAGCAGAAAATAAACTTTTAAGTAGTATTTCAAAAATACATGCAGAATTTTTTTTCTAGTGATTTAGTCGGAATCCACTGATGGAAGTAATCCAAACTTAGGTTTCTAATTCTCACCAGAGCACTTAAATTAATCTACAAGTGAGAGAAAATAACAAAGATAATTTTATGCCCTAAAATTTACTTTTTAAAAAATACTACTATCACTACCTTTTAAAGCTGATTCAGCTTACAAGAAATTTTTTTCTGAATATAGATGTGAAAAAGGACAGTCATACAGAATACACTGTTTTAATACCTACCTCTTTTTTAAACATCTGTATATTTTTGGAGTAAAAAAATACATGCACACATACACATAACTGCAATACTATAGTGTGATGGAAAGTACCACGATTATAGCAGAGATACAGAAACAAAGGAAAAGCGCTGCTTACCTTTGGAAGGCCCCAGGTAGGCAAGGATCTCTGACAAGAGATGCCCTCGCCTCCACTGCCAACCTTTAAATGAGGTCTGGGAAGGGGTGGATCCTGGCTCCAGCCCTTCCATCACTCAGGTACAATGCATGCACCTGAGCTTCCCTGGGTTGGCCCTGCCTTCCCACCAGGTGCTCCATCGCTGCTTCAGGCCATGACTCAGCATTTCCACTACAATAACCCCGATCAAAATTTCAAAGCTACACATTTCCACATCTGACTCTCTTTAAGGAGATGGACTTTACTCAAATAGATAATCAAAATATTAGAAAAATTTACACTGGAAGAGATATCACAAGGTAATCTAGTCCAGCCTACTCAAAACAGTGATAATTTAAAAATCAAGTACGTTATCTAGGGTGTTGTTCGGCCAAGTAGGGAAGCCTTCCAAAGCAAAGATGTTCTATCTCCTCTGGATGCAAGTTCCAATTCTACAACAGTTTCATGGCTGCTTTTTGACGTTTTGGACACAAAAGTCTGGTTCTATATTCTCTATTGCTCATGAATAGTAGGGCTATGAGGTGGCAATATGGGTAACTGCTTAAATACCTCTCAGTACAGAGATCATCCAAGTTCTTATCCAAAACAGCAGAGATATTTACCAGTGGGCACTGCTAAAAGTTACTCCAGTATAGCAAGGGCCAGTATATAAAAATAGAAAAAAAACATTGACTTGTAGTTAAAAACTGAAAATTTTAATCTGATGAGACAGCTACTTATTCAACATTCAGTTCTGTAGTATGGTAATGTATTTCATCCATAGGAAATAAAGTCTCCCACATGTTGAAACCAGCACAATTCTTCTCCTGTTTTAATCAAGTTCAAGAAAATCTGACAAAGAAATTCCATCTGGCCTGCACATCTGCAATACGCGTATTTTATTCTAATCATTAACAAATATTTCAGCAGTAACCTGAGATATAAACTATTACTGCTTACATTAGTGTTATATTATTATTTATTATTATTACTACTATTACTACACAGCTTTGAATAGATCTGCTTCTGAGTCTACTCCACTTCAGAACATTTTAAAAGCTTTTTTACTGCTCATGACATCCAGAGGTAACAGTATTGTACATTTATTTTCATCCTTCCTACACTCTTAGATGAGAGATTATGAATGGGAAAAGCTATAAACAATAAGCTTTCATACAGTTTTCTATTTTGTTCAGGCAATTCATCTATCCTGAGGGTGAAGCTTTCAAGATTCATCAAGCTATCACATAGGCATAAACAGGGTGAAAGACAGTCAAAAAAATCACAGCTCTGTTCATAAGTCCTAGGAATAAAATTTTATTACAAATGACCCTTTTAAAATCTATGAGGTGCACATATTCAGAAATTTTATTTTAACCTTGCAAGTTTTTGGATCTACTGCATTTTGCTTTGGCTTTACTTTTGTTTTTATTCAAATTCTTATATGCCATTGACCATAGGGAAAACATTAACCCTCCCTGAAAACAGATATTTTAGAAATGGGTAGATGCTTTTTTTTTTTTTTTTTTTTTGCTGCATTTAGTAACAGTAATTTGTAGGGGAAAGAAACAAAAAAGTATTTATTTTTTTATTCCCCAAAACTATTTTAAGAAGTTTTTGCATTGCTATCAACTCCGCAGCCGTTTTCTTTTTTTTCCCCTCTTGCTACAAGAAAGAGTGATCACTTTGAAGACTTTGAAGAGCCCAAAGAAAGGGCTCTCTCAGCATAGCTTTACTTAGGAAAAACCAAGTATACATACACACAAAAGAAAACAGAAACTTAACTGTCTGTGAAAGTGTGAAAGTTCCGTTATTGTTACAGTTTTGACTACAACACTGCTCGAAGCAGACTGTAGGACAGCTGCGTTCTACTAAGGAAATGAAAGATGACAGCCTAGGCTTACAGAAAAGTTGGGTGTGCACCTGCCATTCAGAATGCCTGTGTGTGTGTGTGTGTGTGTGTGTATATAAAAAAGGTGTGTAACAACGTTAACATAATTATGGCAATCTGCAGGCAACCATGCACTTGTAAGAATGTTAGAAACCTAGGAGACAGAAGAAATAGATGCTGACTTTAGCACATGAGCATGTAAATCCCACAGTATGATATTGCCTTATGTAACAAAGTGTCTGAGCACAGTCTAGAAGTAATCAAAATTGAAATCTCTCTTCAAAGACAGATCCAAGCATCATGAAGCATTCTGACAGCATCATGCCCACAGATTAACACAAACCACACACTTGATTAGGAATGTGAAGCCAATTAAACATTGTTTGCACTTTGAGATCAATGTGAAAAGGTCTGCAGTGGTTCTCAGTTTTCCATGGGTTTGGGCAGGTCAGTTAGTCAAAGGTATATATATACCCAACTCTTCTAAATCCCTGTGCCTGTACAATACTCCATTTCACTGACAGAAAACCGGAGGAGAAACAGAACAGCATGATTTTTAAAGTCAGCCTATATCCTCCTATGTAAAGCATGCTTAAGAGTGAATAAAAAAAACTTTCAGTTCATCATTCACCTAATACAAGAAGACTAAAAAAAATGGTCATGCCACTGGATTGCTCCTCTTGCTGTGCCTGGACTCCAGTCTGAACGGGAAGAATGGGTTTGGCAGGTGTAGGCATCACAAGCTTGGTGGTAGCAGCCAGAGTGGTGCCGAGGGTGACATTGATGACCTCATGGGATGCGTTTGCAAACCTGTCGGGATGACGCAGTAAGTGATTACGCAGCGCAGCACCACCACCGAGGCTCCGGGCCGCATGTGCCCCAGTGCCCCCCAGGGCCATCCCCTTCCGCGGGCAGTACGTTCCCTCAGCACCCCGCGGGACCCCACTGGCAGGCCCCAGCACAGGAGACCCGTCCCCGCTGCCCGACCGCAACATCACTCACTCCGCCATCTTGCTGCCCGCCGTCCGAAACCACGCTCGTGAGGGACCGCCCCAGACGCAGCCGCTTCCGGGGTTCTCGTGGACACACTAGCTAGCATCTCTCCAAACTCTATGGTAGGAAGGGAAGTGATCCGTGCATATGGGGCAGCTGCCCATACGAGGAGCGGTTGTCACGTGATACTGGGGGTGGGTGCGCGGGCTACGTCGACGTCCGTTGTCTGCTGCGTAGCGACGCTGTGACGTTGCACCCTTGAGCTGTACCGCGAGGTCAGCTGCGTACAGCGTTCCTGGGTGCCCCCGTGTCTCGCGGGGCTGGCGTTGAACCTGGCACTGTTCTGCTACGACCATGTGACGCCTCGGCCTTCAGTCGCCATCTTGTAGTGCTCCGTGTCCTTCAGCCATGGGCCCTGGCGTCACAATTGCTTGACACCTGCTGACCAGTGCCCAGCTAGTCCCTGAGCAGGGGCAGCTCCCACAGCTGGCTTCCCTTTATTGTTCAGCGTGACACCATAATATGTGGGATATCCTTTTGGAAAGTTGGGATCAGCTATTCTAGCTATGTGGCCCCAGCTCCATGTGCCCCACCAGTCCCCCGCTGCACAGCAGTGTGAGAAGCTGGGAAGTCTTTGCCTCAGTGTGCGCTGCTCAGCAAGAGCTGAATCATCGGTGTGTTATCAGTGTTACTCTCATCCTGAATCCACAGCACCCTGCCATCTACTAAGAAGAGAATTAATTCTGTACTAGACACAAAATGGGCAATTGCACATCCGTTCCTACGTGGAAAATGGAGCCAATGAGTGCTGCCCAGATTATAGAGCTGGTCATGGCCGTACATACGTGTGGTCACTGAATGTCAGAGGTACTGGAGCAATAGGCACTGTGCACACAAATAGTCTGCTAGTACTGTGTGCATTTCCGTTCCTTTTTTGTTTGACCATCTTTGTATGCCTGTACAAGCAGGCATATTGGTTTGTAAAACTTAGGTCATTTATTTTGAAGTCCCTGTAGAATTTCAGTCATACACTGCAGTCAAAATGAAACTGTAGTTTCATTTTGCAGATACTCCTGCAAATTTTTTTTCTCTCTCTGTGAAAGTAAAAGACTTTCAAGTAGATATGGTCTTTAAAAATACAAACAAGCAAATAAAAATAGGTTTTGGCTACAGGTGTTTTTCTCTCACAGATAGGTGGGGCAGACATAGAGAATACCTGGTTTCCTGTGGTTAGACTAATGCCACAAGCTCACACCTCCCTCCTTTCTCTCATCTTGTAATATAGACTTGTGGTGGCCTTAAATACTCTTACCAGACTTATAAACAAAACCAGTAAGAAAAACTTACTGGATAATTTCCTACAATCAGCTGTTTGCCAGTCTCCATTCATTTTAACACTTTCTCCACCACAGCAGTGTTTGAGACAGTCTGGTGTGCCTGACTTCAGCTCAGGCACATGCGGTGTGGAGCACTTAAAGCCCACTGATGCCAGTGAAGTATGAGGATGCCATTTTGCAAGGTGGTGCCAGATGTCTTCCAGAGGTGATGTGCATGTCTTACTCCATGGAAACTAGGGGACTGTGGGTCTCCTACACATCAGAAGTTGGGGTGCTTCCTGCGTTTGATCTCGGTTTCCACAGTGCTCTGGACTGGACATTAAGAACATTGTTTCATCCATAAATAATAAAGCTTGATCAAGAATGTATTACACTCAAGTTGATGAAACAGGAGATTACCTTGTGAATGTTGTCTTCCTTTGCCAGTATTGGTGAAGTGCTCCAAATGCGCTGCATCAAAACACCAGAGGGGTATGAAGAAGCTTCAACAGTTCTTCTCTCTCCAGTCATCATCAGCAAATCAGCAAATGGTGGAGATGCAAAGTCCTCACAGCAGTGTAGATGAGGGAAAAGGGCATGGTTTGACTCCCATGTGATCTTCACCTGTTGCAGTGGACTTACAGTTGTCACCGGAATGACGTCCAACTCTGTTCAAGGCTGGTGCAGAATATGGAAGAACTTAAAACTATCTTTGCTAGTCATTCATTTGAGTTTTGCTTGACATAAAAGTAGATCACCTGGCCTAAGAATGAAGGCTAGAAATTAGTGTCGTTTTGCTTGCTTGCTTGCTTTTTTAACTTTTTACTTCTGTTTTGAGATTTTTTTTTGTTTTGGCCTCAGCCTCACTTCTTTTTTTTCCTAGTTTTTGTTTCTTAAATCTTTCAACTGACATAGAAATTCCACCCTTGTTTTATTTTACTGGCCTGGTAGCTGTCATGTGCTTTGAACTGTGAGAGACTGGTGTCGAAAAGGGATGCTGAAGATGTAACTCTTCAGGGTGTGACCTGAGCTCTTCACTTCCCTGCTGTCCTAGGCCAGGGGTGGTCCACAGATTGGTTTTGGGGGCCATGTGAAGGATATGGGAAGAGACTTGCAGGGAAGGAGCCAGGGCAACAGAGGCCTGGGAGGTGAGAGAAACACACACCAGGGCTGAACTTCACCAAAGCTCAGATCTGAAAGAGGGAGAGGTGGGAGTGGGGGAAGAGGAAAAGTTAAAAGTAAGAGAAAGAGACAAGGGTCTCAGTGACCCTTGTACAAGGTAGAAGGCTCCAGTGGCTGACGGGACCAAGGGCCACTTGGTGAGGTGACTGGGTGCAAGTAGGAAGTCTGATGTACCCAGAGATGTCATTATTCAGCTTCTGTGAACTGTCCCATTTCCATGGAAATCAAGTGTCATTACTCAGAGAAGAGTGCCCTGGGTGAGATAGCCATAGGGGATATCAAATTATAACTTATAAAAAGTGCTGTTCTAAGAACTGGTGGTTTTCATGCCTTCTCCCTGACTCATCAGCAGAAAATGTCACTACTGGCTTGTGCTGTTGTGGCCACTGAAAAGGGGACAGTGAGGCTCACTGCCATAAACTAAGCACCACTCCACTGTTGTGCTTCTCATGAACTGAGAGTGCGGTCACAGCAGAAAGTAATCACTTTGGCAGAAGGCCTTTCAACCTGCCTCTCACTTGTGGTTTTCTGATGCACAGCCACTGAGCTTCTACTGGTTAATGTATGTCACAAATGTTTCTTCTAATAGATTGCAGGTATCTCACAGTTGTTGAAGCACATCAAAGATTATGTGGCTGTAGGATAACATAGTGTTCAGTTTTAATTCTTAAATTATACAGTGTCCTAAATCGATAGTTATGTGGAACATGGAGGGCAGACACAGATGAGGAAGTGACCAGCTGTAACCTCATGCTGGAGACCTTGGGGAAGGCTCTAATTTATGAGTGAGCACAGGACTCTATTTATGGGCATAGGACTTTGATCTCCCTTGTACTGTCACACATGGAGGCCGTCAGTTCTAGAGAACAAGGGTAAGAGGTTCACACTAGGGAGGAGCTGGTTCAGCACTTGAGCTAGTCTTTGGCCTTGAAGAGATCTGAGTTTGCCTTTTAGATTATCTACAAACACTGTGCTCCCAGGTGGGTCGAACACACTTGTTTAGTCCCTTTGGCTGAAATAGAGAGCACTGACCTTCCTGCAGTGCTGTGGTTGCAGTCAGGGACTGCCAGGTGATGAAGAGAAGGTAGCTTTACCAGATGTGCTGTAGAACTATTCTACAGATACCTCAATATGCCCATCATCTTTATAGCTTGGCATTAGTGTAAAAGTAAAATGTTTTCCTGAGTGTGGAGAGGCGTTATGCTCTAAGCTCACCAAGGGACAGATTCTGATTCTGGCATGGAACAAGGTCCAGGCCAAACAATAAGAGGAACGTGGGATTTCAGAGACATCAGGCAAAATCACAGTGCAAAAATCATCTTTGTCCTTAAAATGTCAGTATTTGTATCCCATGTGTGAGGAAATGCCTATGGTTATGGCACCTAATAAGTGCTAATAGTACATTTACTGCTTGGAAAAGACCTGGTGTTTGTAGGCTTCATCACCCTCCAGGACCAGTCACACAGCAGCTGCTAAAAGTGTTGGCAAGCTGGTGACAGCAGGTATGGGTGCTGGGGAGCTGCAATGGTCTGAATACAGCCTCTGTGCAAAAAGATCATCTCTGACTTCCTTTTCTTTGTTTTCCTGCACTCCAGTATGGGATTAACAAAGAGTGGTTTAAAAGGTGTGATGAATGATCTTTGTAATCAAACCCAGGACATCAATTTAATATGTGAAGTTAAGCATGCTGCTAAGTATGGAGTCTGCCATGCAATGTATTTGTTTTATTGCTTTTGAGCAAATGGGAAGGATTCTCTTAGGCTGACTGATAAAATGCTGAAAATTGTTTTACATAGTGTCTTATGCTTTTTCTTTTTAGATATACATTGTACATGTATGCACATGTGCATACAGATATATATACAGTTAAATGTTTACATATAAGGAAGTATACATATGCAAATTCCAGACACAAACTCACAGCAGGAAATGTCTTTCCTGTTGCTTTGGTATTTGCTATTTGAAACAAATCAGTGTTTGAGTCCAGTGGTTTGTTTGCTTTTTATTTCACGTTTTGTCTTCTTTTGACATGATAAATCTGGAGTTAATCCAGGAGGAAGCAGTGGCAGAAGTACGTCATGCGTTCAGGTGGTATTCAGTATGTGGCAACATACGCTGCCATGGGTGATGTCCCAGGGCTGCAGTCAGGCTGAAATGCAAACAAATGGGATCAGCCTTTGGGAAGAGGGCCCTGAAGGGCTCTAGGAGGAGTTATTCCCAAGAACCCTGCCATATCACCTGCTGGCAATGCTAGCCAAGTGGGCCAACAAACTGAGCTCCTCCCTTGCTTGGGCATGATGATGGGGTAGGGACCACCTTCTTGAGGGCTGATGACTGACTTTTCTAGCCCCGTTCGCCCTCTGGGGAAGTACAGCCTACCTGTCCCCAGTCTCCATTCCCCGCTGCAGCATTGGCTTGTACCCTGTGGGCACTGTGAACTGCTCTGCCCAGTGGGCAGGCACAGGGAACAAACACTGTTGCACAGAGCTCACAACTCAATAGCCAGGCTATGCTTGGTGAATGGTTCAGGTGTTGCCAAGTGGGTAAAGGTGGTGCTGCCTCAGAGACAGGACACAGAAGGATAGTCCTCACCCAGTTCTGCTTTTAAACAGTGAATATTTTTGCACTGAGCACTCAAGTACTCTATTTCTGAGCTGGCATTGCGCTTGCATGCTGTGACTCACACAAGCCACCCAAGCAACAATTGGATGGGCTGTGTGTCTCAGCGTGAGTTGGTTATGCTTAGTGACAGACTTTGGCAGGAGGCAGTTGCTGTTTTACAGATAGCTAAGCTGAGGCTAGGAGGGGCCAGAGAAACACTCCTGAAACACATAGCAAACCCACAGCTGAGCTGGGGAGCAAATGTCACAGGGTCTGAGATGGTCAACAGCTTTCTGAACAGCAGTTGAAATGATCCCTACATCTTCACCTAAATAAGGGGAAGCTCTGCTCCCACCTTTTCACCCTAATCTTCTATACACAGGTTTCTGTTTAGCTCCCAGTACAGACAGCTCTCCCTAACATCACTTCCTTATCAGTCTTCCTGCACAGGCGGGCAGGATCGCAACATGATGCAACTCTACTGCTGTGTTATCTGCTAGGCCCAGAGACACAGCCGAATTGCTTTGGGCCAATAGGTCCTGCAGGCTGCCTGTCTTCCTTCCAGCGGCAGCCTCCAAGTGCTCCAGCACACTCCAAAAATGAAGTGTCAGAGGACAATGGTAAAAAAGTACTGCCTTTCCCATTTTTTCCTACATGTCTTCCTCAAGGCATTCTGGTTTGTTTCATAAGTGGCTGTTAATTGCTTAATTTCAAATAAGCATTTTGAGTTCAAGTCTTCTGCACCTTGTAACAGGTGAGATTTCTGGAGTGTATCTATGCATGTGGTGAATGTGATGCTTTTCATGTGTGTTTATATGAAAGCAATAACAAGAAGAAAGGTGCCATCAGTAGGAACTGTCTGTATGTCCCTAACCCTAAATAACCAAGAATGGAAAAATCAGTTCTGGCCAGGCTAGCATTAGAGTTTAAAAGACCACAACCACACCTTCCCCTACAAATAGCCAACAAGAGGCCATGAGCAGACACTTTAAAGACAAAGAGCAGTATAAGCCAAGCCAGCCTGGCTCCCAGGCAGCCCCCCCAGTGCTGCTCAGCACACTGAAACTATGGAAGTTTCAGTACCTGTTGCTTCTCTCTGGGCTGTGCAGGGCCACCCTTGCTCTCTGCTCTGGACCTGGCTGCTCCCAGCTTTCTCAGACACCCATCATGTGCCAGGAGGAACCACAAGTGATGTGTTCAAGTTGGCCCTTAGTGCGCATGTGGCAGCTGTTCCCCATACAGAAGCCATTTATCACGCATGAGGTGAAACCTGAATGCCAGCTGCAGGAAGCCTGGACTGGCCTGGCCCAGCTTTCTGCCCTCATGAAACAGTCTGCTGTTGCCTCCCCCACAGGGACTGCTTTGACTCCTAAATGCTTTTTTTTTTGTTGTTGTTGATGAGGGCAGTGTTTAGTTATTCTATGGATTACATTCTTCCTGCAACATGAGAAAAAGTTCTTCCTCCTTCCTTATTACACTGTAACCTGAATGCTCTCCTGTCAATGGGAATTAACAAATCTTTGTGACATCTCTGTGTCAAACAGAGTGTTTTGTTAACTGGATTAGTTACTGGTACCAACTCCAAATGAATCTTAGTATCCATTGTACGAGTGGGAAGCATCTGCTGTGACTTGTTCACAAACAAATAGCAATGGGAAGAGAGAACAACTGTGCAAACAATGACACTTCTTAGTCACGGATGTAGCTTGGAGCTGCTGGGCACTCCCAGGATCTGTTGCCCTATGCTCTCAAACTGCCTCTAAAACCTGCCCACCCTTGCAGAAGGCAGTGCCAAGGCCTTGCAAGAAGGATGGCTGTCTCCTCTGCTATTTGCCTGTAATGCAGTGGCATGAAAAGGCAGTTGGGACATAGTATGGTACCAGGAGTATGAGCTGATGGCATCTGCTGATGCTGCCAGGACAGAAAGGCTTTTCAAACATTGCTGAGCAGATCTTTAGGAAACCAAGGACTTGGTTTTGGGGCACACTCCATTACACTGCCCATGGTGCCCTTGTTGAGGGAGAGCAGTTTCATAGCTGAAATGAAATAGGTATCCAGTTTGGCATCCAGCAGAGCGCATAACAGAAAGCCAAACAAAAATTTTAATGTGCTGATTCCTGCTCTGACTTCTCTCGTGGCTCCTCTCCTTTGGAGGCAGCTGCTGGTGGTTTTATAGACATTCCTCTGAAGTGTCTCCCAGGAAGAGTGCTCTGCTACTTCTGTTATCTCTGTAATCCATCATCAGGATAGAAATTGCTGTTAATAAAACACAGCACCTGTTCATTCCTTCTCCATAAATCAATTCTGATACACAATGTGCAGGCCCCATTTTGTATAGAGGGGCATCCCTCCCTGCAGCCAACTGGCCTTCTTTGGCCCAGATAGAGCTGTACTGTGGCCTGGAGCAGCAATAAGAGGCAGGGTGTTTGGAGAAGAAAAGTAGAGTGGTAACAGTAACAAAGATGTAGCGCTGGCAAGGACAGTAACTGTCTCATAGGCCAGAGATGATAAGTAACAAAAGAGCGACATGGGAGGAATGGAAGCAAGCCTGAAGAGAAATCAGGAATTTGCTTCTTCCCATCAGCAGATGGGTGCTCAGCCATCTCTCGGGAAGCACAGTGTTTACTTGGGAAGGCAATACTATGACCCTGAGCGTCCCCTTTCTCCTGCGTTTCTTAGGCTTCTGTGGGTGAGCACAGTGTTCTGGGGCACTGTTCTGGCTGTACCCCTGCTTCATATTGATGTGGGCAGAGTGGGAAGAGGAAAGCCTTGATACTGTGTAAACTCTATTCAGGAGCAGCTAAAATGCTGCTGTGCTTCCAGCACTGTTCCTGTCACAAACCTAAAACACAGCATGAAGAAAGTTCACTCCATGCCAGCCAGAGCCAGCTTGAGAGCGAAGTATTTGACCCGACAGCACTTGGTGAGGAGAGGATGGTTAAGAAAGAGAAAGAGCCGAGGGCAAGGGAATAGTTTCTTTCCTTGGAAAGGCTATTCTCTTTGGATCCTCCTCTCTTTCCAGGAAGAAACCAGCTCTGGCAGCCTCTGCATCTCTGCAGTGTCTCTCCTTTCTAGCCACTCCTTTTCTCCATGGCACACAAAATTAAAAAGGGTGGCTCAGCTGTTGCCATTGTGCTAGTGACCCACCTCGTCCATTGCCATGCTGATGACCTGCTCTGTGCCCAGCAGAGGTGAGGCTGTGACAGCAGCTGCCCTGCCCTGAAGGGTGATGGGCACCAAGGGGCAGTACTTCAGCTCTCACTGACTGCAGTCAGTCTCAGGAGAACTGACAGAAAAGTGGTGGTGTGGTCTCAGAGTTGAGCTGGTGATTACATTGTCCCTTCTCTCTGTTCCCACAGAGTGGTGCTGGCTCAGAGTGACTAGAGCTGCTCTAAACCCTGAAATCTGCAGTGCTAGTGAAAATGTAAACAAAAAGCTATTTGTTTAGTTCAAAATACCCTTACAAATGAAACAGCTTAAATCCAGGTTTTGTACATTGAACTGCACTACGTTTTTCTAAGTTTATCTGAGAAAAATATGTCCTTGGCAAAGCAAAGTTGGGTTTGTTGCTGCAGTCAAGCACTGTTCCTGGCAGACTTTCCAGGTAGCTGTGTTCAGCTGTTGTGGAGAGCTGCTGAAAGTTGCATAAGATCAAAAACTCTGTGAACCTGACTGAAACACACTGTCATGCTTATAATGCCGAGAGTACCCGCACCCCTCTGAATCATGAGGCGGTGACAGTTTGGGGACAAAGAGCAGTTGGGGCAAGTAGAGCCCATTAGGTCACCGAAACTTGCTACTGTATGTCGCAGATACCATCTGTAAAACCAAACACTGAGCCCCACAGCCTGTGCTCTAGGAGAGTATCTGACACAGAACTCACAGAGAGTCATGCTGCTTTAGCTGGGTGACATCAGGGAATGAAGAAGCTCTCACATCCACTTCTGTTATGACAAAATTCAAGCTTATTTATAGCTGGCTTTTTTCTGGCTGTGGTTACATTGTGTAGGCACCCTGCTTGTTCCTAACTAACAAATTATGAGCCCTGACATCATCTTTAAATCCCACTTCAGGTGATTCTGCTTTGCCACAGCTCCCACTGGCTCTGCAGAGCTGGTGGCACTGCTTCTCTGCCCTGCCCTGCTCCCTCCTCATGAGCCACAAGACCTGCACTGGGCTGGGCTGCTGGTCTGCCTGGAGGAGGTGACAGAGCATGTTCAGCCTGGCCACGGACTGAACCCTTCATCTCTGGTGTTCAGACAGGTACACAGCACAAAAACAGTTCAGCAGCATTCACCTACAGCTAAATCTTGCTAGTCACAGCCAAGCCAACAGGTAGAGACGTGGCAGGGAGGCACTGCTGTCCCAGAACCTGCTCCTGAGCCCTGCTGTGATCCCTGAGCTTGCTGGCAGCACAAACAGTGCCACAGTGCAGTATCCCAAGAGGAAGAAGGGCAAGAGGTTGGCACATACAACCCCACTCACACCAGAAATGCCATCTCCAATGGGAAATGCCCTACTGGACATGATGTCATCTTTCCCCATGGATGAGCAGGACCAGTGTTCATCCTCCTAGGACCTTTACGGTTGACCAGGAATGGAGGATGCTAATGTGATGCTAATTGTTATGACAGATCACTCTGTTGGGGCAGATGCTCCTTGACCATGGGTGTAAAACCTGCCTCAGCCCCACCAAAGGCAGTATCTGTTCAGTAGCTCTGGGAATGCTGTGCTGAAACATGAGGCTGTGCATGCCTATGACAGTACTCCTACACTTGGGGAGACACTTGATTCAGTAGAGATGGGGAAGGTTCTAATTCACAACACTGATGTCTTCCACAGTTGGAAATCCAATTAAGCTGTTGGCTTCCATTAGTTAATTTTGCATTATGTAATTATAAGCTAATAGAAAGCAATTTTCTCTGAAATGTTTTTTTTTTGTTCCCTGTTGTCCTCATCCCCAGACTTCTGGAAGATGGTCACATTTCTGCAGGTTGTGAAGTTCTAAAATCTTTTCCACTGGTGGCTTGAGTAGAGGCAGAATTCACCCCACTTTTTTTTTGCCCGCAGTGTTCATTTCCAAATCCAGCCTGGTGTCTGAATTGTCCAAGAGTTTCTTTTCCATCCACAAGCTCCCAGGAGCAAGAGGCTGGCTCCTGCCCACTCCTGCTCTGCCCTGTGCAGTTCCTCCAGGACCAGGAATAAAGCAGTGCACCTCCACACTATCCATGAACAAGAGTGGCTTGAATGGACAATCTTTTGGAATCCCAGTTCCAACCTCATGGTGCAATGAATATTCTGAATATTGTTCATTTTTGAACTTGCAGACAGATTTGGCTGCTTGGCAGTATTTTAGCTCAGCTATAGTCACCGCTTTTTTTGCAAGGAATTCTGTCAAGAGGTATTTTAATATCTGGATGAGATACACTTGTGGTAAATTACACAATGCTTTTATGTTGTCTTCTGAAGTTTCCTTTTTTGGGAAATTTTGGAAAGTACCTCCTGGCGTATTCTCCAGCCAAAATATTTAGCTCAAAGGCATTTTACTTGTTTTTGGTAAGCTGGGCAAGTTGATGGGATTCAGATCATCAGCATTCTGTGAAGGGCTGACTCAGAGGTAATGACATCAGTTGAACTTCTGAAAAGTGCAATGACAAGTTTAATATTTTAACTTACTGTTCTGATGACAACAACCTTCCAAGTGAACATGGAGTTCTGCAAAATCATTTCTGTTGCTGTTGTCTCCTTTTGGGACAGAGCTAAGATCAGAGCTCTAGCAGCATTATTAGAAAGTTCAGTGAATGACTTAATCTGAGAACTGGGGTAGAGCAATCCTGCTTGTCAGCAGCACCTTGCAGCATTCAGTGGAGTTCCTTCATTTTAATAAACAAATGTCTACCTTCACTTTCCTTTCTGTTACTGCCAACACACTGATGTCAAATAAAACAGCAACATGTGTGGGTGGCAGTGTTCTGATACCTAGCCTAAAAAGCCAGGACCACTTAGGTGTGCTCTTACTACCAAACACTCCCTGTTGTGTTTTTTGAAAAACCTGCTGCATCAATAATTACATCAATGAACTGGCCCCCAGCAGATGATATGCTGCATGAGTATTTACTGTATACTCTGTGACTATGGGTGTGCATGGAAAAAATATTTACATCCTCACTGTGCGTGTATCCCCTCTACCCTCCTCCTTCTCACAGCCAGTGATGACACTGATGGCACTGAGTGGATTTGCAGCAAGCCCTGTGTTGCATCTGGAGGGAGCATATTTCTTTTGCCCAGGGCTTGCAGATCTGAGAGTTGCTCAGCATCCAGCCCATGCAGCATCATGGGCTGCCTGAGTGGCACAGCTCAGGCTCTGCTTTACTCACAACAGGCAGCAGAAACTCCTGGGAACATCTCAAGCAAATGGAGCACTATTGAACAGCTGGATGGCCAGCATGGTGAGCGCTCACTGTACTGACTTTTATAAGTGGAGACATTTTCCTTATCATAGGATTGAGGTTTTCTTCTAGGAAGTCTCTACCATTGGGCTGAAGGTGCCAGAAGCTTCAGCAGCAGCAAGTGACAAATCCTCCCAAGCACCAGAGAGCTGTGACACCCTCTCTGCAATCTATCCTGTGCAGAAGCGACAGAAGAAAATTATTGCTCTGGATCACTTTCTCTTTGTGACACCTGTCAGCAGCTGCTAATAATGGATATGTCATCAGAGTGGAGCAGCATTTTACTGAACATTTCAAACCCCAAACTTGAGGCTCAGCAATTATGTCCCCTATAGGAACATAACACTGCCACCCTTGCCTGCTCCTAGCAGGATCCGGTGGCACTTTCTCTGCAGCAGAGTTTGCTCATGGTAGGGGACAAGTGGTGCTGCAGGAGGTAGTAGTGGGAAAGGAGCCACTTTGTGTCCCCATGCATCCCCATCCCACCACCTTCAGCTGCTCCCATACAGACCCCTCCCAACATACAGCTCCTCCCTCTCTGCCTTTGTACTGGAGCACCCAGTGGAACAATCCAATCTTTTAAAAACCTTCTCCCATTTGGCTTGATTTTGTTGGTTTGCAACCACTGGGCTGGCAGTCAGCAGATAGGCTGAACTAGAGAGGCAGGGCAGGGACAGGAGGAGGGGAAAGAGCTGGGAAGAAGGAGAAATTATGTGGATTGATGGGGCTGACCTGAGCCCAGGCAGACTGGGAGGAGGCGTGAGGGGCAGGCAGAGCTGTGGGGCTCTGACTTTTTCTCTTCCTGAGCCTCCAGCAGCTGCGTCTGGAGCCAGGTTCTGGTTGGCTCCACCGGTAATGTCACTGATAATTAAATACATTCACAAGGTTAGGTTATTGATTGTGACAACACCTCACCTTTGTCTATATCTGCTTCAGACAAATAAAAGAAAAGCCCAATAAATCTTTCTGGGTTTCCTTTACTGAGGCATCCTTTTAAGAGCTGGATGAAAGCCGTTTAGAGAACAGCAGATCCAGACAGCACTCAGCGATGTCCTGCTGCAATACTGTGGGCTTCCAGCAATTAACAGGGCTCAGGACTTAATTTATTTCAGTGAAGGTGGTGATGGAGTGGCAATTCTGGAAAACAAGGTTCGCAGGTTTCCTTGTTCCCAAAGTTCATACAGCTCCTGCAGCTTCTCCAGGGAAATCCCTGCTTACGTTCTCAGACTCCTATCTCTGGGGGCTCCTCTGTCTTCAAGATCCTTCTGGGCCTTGTCACATTAAGAAAATTAATGTCTCATCTTTTAAAGAGAGATTTCCACATATATGTATTTTTCTGTCAATCCGACTCATTTTTACTTTATCTCTTTTTAAAAATTATTTTATTATTATTATTATTATTATTTTTATCTACTCCCTCCTCTGTGAATCCATGCATCTAACATGAGGGTATTTCTCTCACATTTGTCTCATGTGGGAATCGTTTTCTTTCTTTGTCTTTTGTACACATTATTGGAAGAGATGTGAATCTTTCCCTGTAGGACAAAGTCTCACCCACAGAATCCCCATTTCCAGTGCCTGTCCCTACACTGCCTGCAAAGCCTACAGCTGGGCAATCACGGTCACGCCTGAAAGTCAGAAGTTGAGATAAGCAGCCCATTTCCTGCCAGAGAGAGGCTCATGACCAGGATGTGGAGACAAACGTGGACACAACTCCCACCACTCAGCACAGTCTGGTCAGTGCTGTGGGCTGGGTTGGGCCCTGGCAGCCACTTCTCCTGGCTCCCCAGATGGGAATGGAACTCTTCTTTCCCCTTTTTTCTTTTCCAGGCATCTCTGTGTCTCTTTCCAATTCCTTCTACAAACAGTGGAGGGGCTGCCACAAATATGTGCAAAAGTACTTGATTACTCTTGAACAAACCACTCTGCCAACTCCTGCTAGTGCTGATTGCTGCACTGACCATGCTGACTTTGCCTGCTATTCCCTTTTGCAAATCTGTGACCATTGCCCCTGCCCAGGCTGCAGACTCTGGAGGTGCTGTGTCCCATGGCATTGTCTGTACAGCACCTGGCACTTGTCCATTCCTGCAGGATGGTGGGCTGGGTGCTCAGCCCTCACTCTCCTGCTGCTGGGTGCCCTGGCTCTATTACTGGGTATCACACAGCCATTGCTGGGTGTTCCAGGCGTATAGGTGGACATCCAAGGCCAGTGCTGCATCCTGATACCATCAGTGGCATCCCAGGGCCATGCCCATGTGTTCAAAGGCTACCTCAGATTTTCTGGAGCCATCACTGTGTGTCCCAGAACAATGCCTGGATATCCTGAGGCCATCCCTATATGCCCCAGGACCATGTCCAGGCGTCCTAAGACTATCACCAGTTGTCCCATGGTCATCACTGGTGCTTGGATGCCATCATCGTTTGTCCCAGAACCCCACTAAGGTGCCCCAAGGCCATTACTGCCTGCCTCAAGGCCAGCTCTGGCATTCTGAGGCCACCGCTCAGCGTCCCCAGCATCGTGCCCGGGTGTCGTGGGGCTCCCATCGACTGTCACAGGGCCACCTCTGTTTCCCTGGGGAAGCTATTGGTGAGAACAGAGCGAGGGGCGGGCGGCGCACGTCATCCTTTGCCGAAGAACACTCCCAGCAGCATGCTCTGCAGCGGGGGCCGGAGTTTGCAGCCGGTTCTCGCTCCGCCTCGCCCCGCCCCGCCCCGCCCCGCGTCGCTGTGGCTCCTTCATGCGGCGGCGTTGGGCGCGGGCGGTGGCTCGGAGCGGCTGCGGTGCAGCGCTTCCCGCCGGGCCTCGGCGCATGTGAGCGGCAGGGCGGCGGCACATCGGCCATGCGGTGGCCCCGCGGCCCCCGCGGCGCCTGGCGGCTGTTGCCCCGGCGCTCGCTGCTGGCCGTGCTCTTCCTCTTCTCGCTCTCCTCCTCCTTCCTCTACTTCGTATATGTGGCGCCGGGCATCGGTAAGTGGCAGAGCCGAGGTGCTTCTCCGTTCGAAATGCTGAGTAATGTGGGACGGCTGCCGCAGCATTCCTCGAGGCCCAGAGTGGGGCCCGGTGCTCTTGGTACCCCACTCTGAGCTGCCCCAGCGCCGGGCTACGCGCCCCCCTTGCCGCCGGCGTTGGTAAAAGCCCGGATCGGGGGGGGGGGTTCCCCTGGGATCGCGCTGGGTGTGTGCGTGGGAGCGGGCTCATTTCTCCGCCGTGGGCACGCGCGACCGTTCCCGTGACCCACGGGAGGTGCGGGCCGGGGCTGATTGCCCTGAGCTGGCGAACGGAGCCCGATCCGAGCCCTGATGATCTCCTTCGAGCTGGGAAGATAGCCCCAAGCCCACCGGTTACCGGAATGTTGGGAAGAGGCATAGCGTTAGACGTCTGAGTGTTCGCGGTCAGAACTCTCCCTGCTTTTTTTTTCTTTTTTTTTTTTTCTTCCGTAAAACAGAAAGATGAGAGTTATGTATTTTAGAAGGGTGGATACTCGTCGGTGTTTTTCTGTATAAAGCACTTGAAGGGTGGATGGAGCGGCTGCCTAATGAAATGGCCAGCACCGCGCGCCGCTGCCTGCAGGACTGTGTGCCCGTTCGTGGGGGGCGGGGCTACTGATGCGTGGTAAAGCAACTGTTGTGTTTGCATTGTGTATCGCGTTTCTGCAAGAAGCCAAGGCTCACGGGCAGCTTGGCCTTCAACTCAGCTTTTAGTAACGATTCTTTTGAAAGGATCTATATTTTAAAAGAAATAAAAATCTTGCAAATGGGATTTTCTCCTTGAAATGTCATTGATATTGCTCGTGTCGTCCTGAGTTTGGACATTACTGGTAGACCCACACATCCTTCTCAAGGTGGCTTGCATAATGGTTACTTAGAGAGTGTGTCCCACTGGTGACCCTGGGTTCTGGGAGCCTTTTGCAGGGCAGGGTGGGGTGCTGCTGGCATGTGAAGCCCTGCGAGCAGGGATGCTCGTCCTCGGGATGACCTGACCAGGGCCACTGCCCCAGACCCTAGGCTTGGTGGCCCAGGGCTTTGCTGTCCTTGTGCACTGGCAGGTGTCATGTGGGTTGGCCTCGGAGTGGTCGAACGACTCTCATGCATCTGATTGAGGACACTATTGTACAGGTGCTGTCACATGCCTCCCTGAGTGCTGCTTGGTGCTTCTGTGGCTGTGCTGCCAGTGCTAGCTGTATCAGATGCATCCCATGGTCCTCTGCAAGGGACACAGATGTCTATCCTGAGAGCTGTGGTGTTACATTGTCTCATCCACTTTGTACTGATCTGGTTGATCAGTGTTCCTGGAGGTGCCATAAAGTTTGATGTAAAACCAGCTGTCTTCTCAGTGCTTTTCCTTACTTGGACCACAGCTAGCATGGTCACGTTCCACCCTGTGCTTTCACCATCTGAGATGCTAAGAGATGAAGGAGAGACACAAAAGTGGTCCACGTGGATGTTAGTACTCTTCTGACTCCTCTACCTCCCTGTCAATCTGGTTCCTGTTTGTTCCCCCCCCCCAACTTTCAGGCAAAAATATTCATTCGTGAGATCCCAGGCCAGTGTTCCTGGGGCAGCTGGACTCATCATCCTGCCTCTTTTGCAGACAGTATGATTTTTAGGCCAGTATGGTAAAGAGAACTTGAAATAAAAGCTATTTGTACTGATAAGATGTGAACTGTGCTGCAGACCTCAATAAACTGAGCAAATGGTATGCGAAGGGGGAAGTGCCAGACATGGAATGAGGCCTTAGCTCTGGGCTGGTTAGCTGCAGAGAGCCCAGCACAGGCTGAGAAGTGATGAATCCCACTTCTTGGTCATACCTCAGTTAATAATAATAAAAAAAAGTCCAAATAAATGGATGGGGATGATTTGGGGTAAAATGCTGTGGAGCTGCTGAGGCTTGTGTTGGAGTACTTGTGTCCCAGTGTCAGGAGAAAACTGGGACAGTTGCACTTCTGGGTGCTGTCTCAGCATATTGGCGAGGAGCTTCATGGAGGGGGATGCTTGATGGCTGGGGAAGCAAGAAAACGGTTCTTGGTGCGCTGCAGATAGAGCCTCACCTCCCCTTTGGCACGACCTGGTGCTGTCCTGTGCCCCAGGCTGAGGGGGAGTGGCCTACCCTTGACTGCTTAGGTCTTTGCTGTGCATGATGGAAACATGAGGAAGAATTTTGTTTGGATTGAGGGAATGGAGAATTGAGGGCACAAGTGGGAGAGCTCAACGTATGTGGACAGGAGCTACACTTGGCACCTACTGGGAGCCTAGAGCTTTTGGGACTTCTATTTGTGTGTCTCTGGCAAATTTGGTGCCTGGGGTGGCTCCTCACTTATGTCCTTAAGCAAGGTTTCACCTATGAAGTTGAAATTTTTTTGTCACCACAGATTTTTACAGAGCAATCCAACATAAGCATTCAGCATTTCTTTCTTCCCAGAACGCAAATAAAATGCTTGAGTGTTTCCTCTTTCAAGCTGCACCGCAAGAACTCGTGTCCTTGGTTCTGGGCCTACAACACCCCCTTAGGAAGCCATTGGGCACTGAGTGGCTTGCATGGAGGCAGCCAGGCCCCCTTTTGCCCCACGCTGTTCCTTGGTGCCCGCAAGCTTTAGTTCCTGGTGCAAATGGGGTTATTATGTGGGCCTGTCTTATCATGGTGGTTGTGAGCTCTGTGAGGCACCTATTCTTCTGCTCTAGGCTGAGTTCAGGGCTAGGGCCTGGCAGGGCTGTTCCAGATGCAGAGGCTAAGGGACTGCTGCTGTGCCTCTATCCTTTGAGGGCTGAGGCCTGCTCCTCATGCTGCAGCCTGTCACATGCAGAGTTCTGTAAGCTGTGTGGGGCTGGGAGCAGGCTTTGTTTTAGTTATGAGTAGTTGCACTGAAATAATCTTTGGAATAAGTAAGGCCTCCCTGAGGTTTGACAGGGATCAACCTGCTCCATAACTGCCTGCAGCCTGGAGGCTGGGCTGGAAGGATGCAGGTGCAAGTGGTGGCTGCCACACAAGTGTCACCTCTAGAAGCTGCTTCTCCTTAACTGAATTTGGGAGGCTTGTGCTCCCAGAATTCATTCAGAGGGCTGCTGGTGCTTCAAAGAGCTGTGGTAAGAATCTCTGGCTGTCATGGCTTTTCACATCACAGTGACCCATATGACTCTACTAAAAGTGTCTTTCCTTGCTGGCCTTGTGCTCGTATAACAGAAAACCAGGAAAGCAAGGAAATTCTATATTACTACTTTCAGGTGCAAGACTCTTCCAAGTTGCTTGTGCTTCTGTTTCATCTTGATAACTCTCACATCACCAGTAGGAACTTCTTAAACCATGCCCTTAATACACTTTGTGGGTAATCACCAGATGCCTGGAAAGAGGATGATCTGAGGCCTGATACATGGGTGGCTGCTTCTGATTTTTTTCCTTCTTCAGAAATTGTGGCCTCTATTTTAATTCATTAGAATCTTTTTGAGCTTGGGTCTGTACAAGTATCTTTCTTGCCTGAATCTGTTGCAGGAAAATAATGCAGAGAATTTAAATTGAGTGAAAGATTGTTACCTTTGTAGGTAAGCTGTAATTCATTTGGGCTTTACTTCCTCGAAGTTTATCAGGAATTGCTCCAGACCTGTTGTGCAGGGCACGAGTCAGCAGCATTGGGCCTGGATTAAATCTGTGATACGAGAGTGGTTTTTATGGTTAGTCAGATTGCAGTGCAAAGGAGTAGCACTTAAAAGCATTTTGGTGGCCAGCAGCATGATACCATGGAGAGCAAAAGCATAGCATTTTTGTACATCTTGCTTTGATCCTTGGTAGAAATACCACTCTGCTACACTCAGTTGCTCCAAGGTGACTATTTCATGCATTGTCCTGGCAAACTGTCATACATAATAGTAGTGCCAGGTGTGAACATAGGTAAATACTTTACTACTGTTGACTTCTTGGAGCCAGCATGACTCTGGGCTGGCTGCAGGATGCCATGGGTCTGCCGTGGGCAAGGAGGAGTGGTGGCAGGTGTGTCTCTGGGGCTGGGCAAGTGGCTCTGCAGGGACATCTGCAGCAGTGACATGAGGATGAAGAGCTGCTTGTTCTGCCTGCCATGCATTTTTCATGGAAATGCTGGCAGAAGAAGCTGTGATCAGGCTCAACAGCTGCTGGAGGAGGGGTTTGATTTCTCTCCACTCTTGGGTTTCACTTGGAGTTCTGCAGCAGCAGGAAGGGCATGTGGTTCTGGGCTTGGCATGGCAGCTGAGAACGGGATTAAGGTGTGGCCCTGCGGCGGGAAGTGAGGCTTGTGCTGTGGCAGTTCTGGCTACTGCTTCCTTGACCTTCCTTCTGCTGCATGGGGAAGTGCAGTGTGTTGCTGTGAGAGTTCTGGCCATGCTGCCTCCCTCTCACCCTCCTCTCCCATCCCTAAGCAATCTGCCTGGCAGAACTGTACAGCCTAAACCAATTTCTTAAAGTGTTACACCAGAGCTTTTTGCATGCACTGAACACAACAGCAACCGAGAGTAGTAAGAAACCCTCCTTGACACTAGAGCTCAGCATCTCTGCATCTCCTGCATTCATTCAGTGAGAGGGAATAGTCTCTGTTTCATTGCTGGCAACATGCAGGACAGGGTTTTTCCAAATGCATGTGTAGCCGGGAGGCTGTTGCAGCTTCAGCCTGTTGCTGGGGGCTGGCAGGTCGCAGCTGAGGAATGGCAAGGTCTTTCTGGAGCAGGTGAGTTACTGGGTTTTCTTCACTGTTAAACAGCTGAGGCAGTAATTCATGTTGTCTGTCATGTGCTTCTGGTTTGAGTTATTTTTCTGGTGGCTTTTTTGGTGCTCCAACTGCAGGGAGAACATGAGTAGTTTGCATTTCAGTGGTTTGTCTCTGTGAGCGTATAGGAACTGTTGAGTCCCAGCCTGAACCACTGATTGAGCAGCTGGGGAAAAGAACCAGTCAGCCCTGGGAGCACAGGTGAAGGCAATTCTTCTGTGCAACCAGACGGGGTGGAGCCTGGCTGCACCTCTCTTAGACCTCACTGAAGGACTGACCCCCACTGGGGAAGGATCTTTTTTTCTGGAGATTCCTTGCTGGTGAAGCTTTGCCCTATGAACCTAGAATCTTCTGATATGGGCGAACAATCTTCTTCCCTTCCTTTATAGCACCTTTCTATCACGGCATCCTGTCATTGCACTTCTGTTGTAATGCCTTACCCATTGTATTGATCTGTCCAATTGCTACAGTGAGCACGACTCGTGGAAGTCACAAAGCCTTCTAAGTTAATTCCTGTGAATTAATTGCATTAGAACTTCAGTGATATGCAGTGGACCAACACTTAAAGCAAAAGCATCAGTGTTGCCAGCCTGGATTTCCAGGAAACCTGATCTCTGTGGGCTTGGGAAGCCATCTATGGCCACAGTTTCAATAGGCTCCAAGTCATTTCAGGTAGCTTCAGGGTGGAGAGGAGAGCTCTGGTCCTGCTGCACTGTACCTTGAGCTGCTGGCTCAGGTGGGCTCCTTAATTGCATTAATTCTGCCAGCATCCCCCAGGATGTGGTGTTCCCCTGGGGAATGGAGTTGAGACTGCAGGGAGCTATGTGTCCCTCGTTTGTCCCTGCTTCAGTGCTGTCAGCGTTGGTGTATTTTAATATTCACACGGTGTATGGGTCTTCGCATGCACTGAATTCATGGGGGCCTCAAGGCGTACCCCATGGGATCAGCTCTGCAGAACCCCACTATAGTAGCTCTGAGACTGCAAACCCAGGAGAAAAACTTCACAGAGCAAAGGAAACCTCTTCCTCACCAGCTTTGTTTTTAAAGCAGTATTATTGCAATAGGATGTGTTTACTTTGACAAAAACTGTGCTAGGTTATTTTTGTGAGTTTTATTTCCATGTTGGCTTTTCCTTTTTTGTGTTCAGATTGTTCTGACTGTGATTTTGTCTGGCAGCACTATGAGCGTCAGTGTATTAGTATAGTTAATGTGTGTTTTGAGGCTCTCACCTCTTTAAAAAAAATAAAAACTTGGAGATATGTTTTAACAAAGATGTTAAACTGTGATTGTTAAATCTAGCACTTTGAAAAGTGGCAGGGTGTTTGGGAACTGTTGAGTCACAGCCTGAACCACTGATTGATCACCTGAGGCAAGGACTGGTCAGCTGTGGTAGCACAGGTGAAGGCAATTCACCTGTGTGACCAGAAGGGGTGGAGCCTGGCTCCTAGACCCCATTTAAGGGCTGACTACCACTGGGGAAGAATCTCTTTCTGGAGGTCTCTCCTTTTTGGAGTTTTCCACTGTGTACCTAGATCCTTGGATATGGGTAAGCATTTCTTCCTTGATTGTTTCTTTTCCACCATGATAATCTTTCCAACTATAACACCTGTGAAGTACCATCCTAACTGTGCTACTCTTCCAACTGTGCACAGGGTGTTTAGCATTGCTTCAGAGCCACTATTATTTTGAAAGGAAAGGTAGACCAGAAATCTGGGGGGGGGTGCTGTAAGTGCCTGGCAGGAGAATGTCTCCAGAGCCATCCTATATGCTGCTTGGCTGGGCCCAGAAACAGTGGGAAGCGTACAGGTGAGCACAAGGCAGGAGTGACAGGGAGAGTACAGAACCCTGTGTTCACTTACAAAAGGAGTTTTCTGGGGCTTTCTGATGCTGTTTAAACCTATACTGATCAAGTGAGCTGTGGCAGGTTTGTTGTGTTTGTAGTGACTGTGGGCACTTTGTATGAAGTCAGAGCTGTAGTCATCTGTTGTGGCACTCTGTAAATAGCACTGCAGCTGTATGAGAGCCTGGTTTGAGCCCCAACATCAAACCCCAGGTACAGGGGAACTGCAGGGGGTTAGTGGCTGCTTTAAGTGTGTTTTGTTTGGAAGCACTTGGCTGAGTGGGGATGCAGCCATGTGGTGCTGGTTTGGGGCTGACTCCCTGCTTGGCAAGGTGAGCATGCTGCTGTGCTGATGCTGTGCAATGTCTGCAGAGCTGTACTCTCCTCTCTCTCTGCCTTCCTGATCTGAGATGTAAAGACGGAAGTATTTCTGCATGGAGAGTGTCTTTGCACATTTGTTAAGAGGAAAAAAGCAAACATGGGAAAAATCCTCTGTGCAGCTGTCATGCTGTGATCTGGGCGTTGTTCTTCAGCCTGGGCTTGTTTACATATCTAGGGAGTTCTCTGGCAAGCGAATTGATCAGTTTGGCTTGAAAACTATTAGCAAACAAATAGTCAGAAGGATCTCTTCGGTCCTGGCACTGCACTGCCTGCCTCCTTTGCTTTGGAGAGGCTGAAGACTGACTGCACTGGCACTTTAAACACACTGTGCTGACAGTGTGCTCCTGCTGAAGGACTAGTGGGTTATCCTGCAGGCACAGCATCTGCCCTCAGGATGGTGCAGTCCTTGGGTGTAGGGCCTTCTTTCACCAGTGGCTGTGAGTATGCTGCATCCTGCACAAGGATTTGGAATTACCTGCATGGTTGCTAATGTTTGCAAGGTGCCTCTGGGCTCTTAAACAACAACAACAAATCAACAAAGCATACAGAATAAACCAGGAAAACAAATACTGCAGTGCAACAGGTAGGCAGGAATGAACTAATTTTGTTTCCTCACCTGGCTGCTGAAAGCAGGGAAGCATTGCAATGCTCCGCACGTGGTGCCTGGGGTATTGGTGGGATGCTGGACTTGAGCTGTATGGTGTCATGCAAAGAGCTGGGCATGTTGCACTAGGACCCCTTGTCCTGTGTCACTACTGCTGACTTGATGCTGGTAGTGGGGCCAGGGGCTTGGCCAAAGCAAGTCGACAGCCTAGAAAACAAATTAGAGAAGGTATTGGCTGATGCATGAACCACAGGTAGATAGAAGGGTCATGTGCCAGAGAGGTAAATCTCAAAACGAAGTGTCAGCTCACTTGGGCTATGTCCAAGATTTGCTGTGTTTGCTCTACTTCATCTGGGACTGCAGCAACCATCTGGAGGGGATTGTGCACATGAGGTCCCTCTCCCAGACTCCCAGTCTTATGGAGCTTGGGGAGAGTGTTTGGCTCCAGCCCTCAGCAGCATCTGTAGAGGCAGTGGCAGCCAACCTGACCAGAGCCTACTGCTGGGGTGGTGTGAAATGCTCCAACACATGCAGCTCTGTCTCTTATTCTGCAGCCATGTTTTTCCCCTTCAGTGTTTTTCCAACTGCTATCTTGCTGCCAGCATCCATATTAATAATGCATGACTTTTTTTTTAAGGTGCTTCCTTCCCAGCATCCCTTTCAGCTGCTGACTCAGAGAAGATTGTTATAGCAGCAGCCTCTGAAGCAGTGAAATGCCTCTGCAATGCTCAACTGCATTTCATTTATCATGCATAGTTACTTTGCGGGCAGCTCTTTCCTGACTCTGGTTGAGGATATCAATGCCAAAAAGATGCTTTCTATTGCACCAGCTGGTGACTGGGGTGCACCATGCACTCAGGAACTGATTTTCTTTGCTGAGCCTTCCTGTGTAGCCTTTGATTAAAGGAGATCTAATGTATTTGCTGCTTTTTCTGTTTTAGAAATTCTGTGAAGGTTTTTTTTTTTCAGATTGCGTAAGAACATGGTTTTAGGCACAGACCTAAAGCACTATTCTTTTCCTTTCCTCATAAATTCTTAAGCTTTTTTTAATTCTTTGCCCTCCTCCAGGATCCATGCCTGAGCTTTTTAAGCTAACAGTGCCGACAGAAGCTCCATGATGTGTCTTCATGGGTAAATTCACCATGGCTGTGGGAGCATGCTGGTGCTACTGCATGCAGCCTGGGAGCCACAGATGCAGCGGGAATCTGAGGGGCTCAGCAGTAGCTGCTGTTCTGGGGTCAGCCCTGGTGCTGAGTGTGCCCCAATGTCTCTGTCTGGTACCAGGGATAGGTGGTAGCTGTGCTGATTCCCATGTTATTTGCTTTCTGTTGTCTCAAAAAAAAAAAAAACCATGCTGTGCCCTCAGGAGCAGGTCTCCCCTAGCTCACACTGTGGTATGTTTTGTTTGTTTTCTTTTTCCTCCTATGGTTGAGGTCAGTGGTATCTCCTGGCAGGGCAGTACTGGGGTTTTGGGCTTTGCTGGCTGTCCTGCAGTCACCTCTCAGGGCTGCTTCCCCCCATTACTGGGTCGAGCCTCGCAAAAGGAGACTGAATTTCTGTGCCCTGAGTTCACGAAGCAGTGCTGGAGCAGCAGGGGTGAATGCTGTGCCTGATGCTTAGTGCTTGTGGGGCTGTGCTCACGGATTGAATGCCACCTGCAGCTAGTGAGACAAGCCCTGGACTTCTTGGCTAATGAGATTTGAGTGGATTATGCTATGTGTTTAATGAAGAGCTAAGCTCATTGCTTATTTGAAATGGATCAAAGCCCTTGAATGTGCTGGTCTGGAGACCAGCTACTGAGCAAGTCCATCATATGTCTATGACCCTGTGGCTTCTGTTTCAGAAACCCAGTAGCTCAGCAGGCATGTATCAGACAGCATTGACCAAATGTGAAATCAGACAGGAAAAGTTCCTGGAGATAGGGATGCAGGGGCATGGAGATGATAGTTGTTCAGTGTTGTGATGAACTTTGGGGAAGGTGTTTTCCTTTTCTCACTTTCAGTTTGAAACTGTTTTCCTGTATGTGAAGCTCTGTGGTTGCAGACTGCTGGCACACAGGCTTCTACCTTCTACACAAGCAGCTGATATTTGTTGTGAGCTTGCTGTGTCCCTGTGGGAGATAACATTCTTCAGTACTTTCACAGGCAGCTCCACCAAACCCAACTGCTGTGAATTGGGAGCTGAAAGTGTTGGAGCCCGCAAGGGCCTGTGCTTGTCACCAGGTCTGTGTGCCCTTGTCCCTGGCAGTAGCACAGTGTTGGGTGCAGTGCTAGCATCAAGCCTGCCATGCAGCATTTATTTCTGTGCAGGCTGGGAAGGATTGAATTATTGATACAAGTGGATAGAGAAGTGTGTTTAGTATCTTTTTTTTCATCCTCTGTTGGATGGACTGTTGCGTGCTCAGGGTCTCCCTGAACTAGCAGGGGAAGGGTTTCCTGGGTGCATAACTGTCCCTTTCTTGCAAGGTTACCTTTTTGTTGTTGTTCCAGGGGGTGTTAGTGCTCTTGGCTGCTTTGTACCTGTGCGTGCGATCACTGCTGTGTGCGTGCGATCACTGCTGTGTGCGTGCGATCACTGCTGTGTGCGTGCGATCACTGCTGTGTGCGTGCGATCACTGCTGTGTGCGTGCGATCACTGCTGTGTGCGTGCGATCACTGCTGTGTGCGTGCGATCACTGCTGTGTGCGTGCGATCACTGCTGTGTGCGTGCGATCACTGCTGTGTGCGTGCGATCACTGCTGTGTGCGTGCGATCACTGCTGTGTGCGTGCGATCACTGCTGTGTGCGTGCGATCACTGCTGTGTGCGTGCGATCACTGCTGTGTGCGTGCGATCACTGCTGTGTGCGTGCATGCTGCCTTCACTGTGGGAAGAGGTATCTCAGCTGTGTTAAGCAAACTATTTACAATACACCAGCTATTCAAATCATCTTCCCTTTTATAAAAAAAAAAAATCATATGTATATTCCAGTAACCTCTCTCCATTCTGCTGTTCTGCAGAAGGGAGGCAGCTGCAGGTGCGTGGCTCCAGCTCTGTAAATGTGACCATGAGCGTGATCTGAGAGGCAGAAAGTAGGCAGCATGGAGGTGAGTTGATGGCTACTATGGAGGAAGGAGATACTGCTTGCTTCTGCTTTGAGGTGAATTGAGTCGCACTGTTCTCACATAGCAGATGCCTGTGCTCCTGGTTCTCTTCCAGCACAAGCACACTGCATATCTTACATCTGTAATTCCATGCAAGCATTGTTCAGACTACCTTTGGTGTTCCAAGGCCCTCAGCAGGCTTGCTAGCTGGCAAATCAACCCAACAGTACCTACTTCCCAGTTTCTCAGTGGTCCTTGAGTTTTTAGTTTCCAATGTGGGGTCTCTGCTGATCCCTTTTGGGCAGCTCTTGAATTGCTCCCTTACAGCAAGAAGCTTGGAAGCACTGCAGAGGGAGAGCACAGTGCAGGAGTATGGTGGGGAGGCTACCTTAGCCTGTGTGTCTTGTTTGTTTTGCAGCCCTGCTTCTTATGTTAACTAGTGAATGTTCAGATCTCAGGTAAACAGGTGTGTGTATTGCAGAAACACCTGCTGCTGCTGTGTGTGACCTTCTTCAAGTTTCTGTGGGGAAAGAGGGGGGATAGTTCTGTGTCACTCCCAGCACTCACCCTCTGTTGCTCACTGGGGCTGTTGAGCTGTACTCTGCAATCTCTTGGCAACTAAAGAGCCCTCAGGTGATGAGGGGTGGTCACAGCGTAGGACTAGCAGGGTGGCACCTTGGGATTATGGGAAGCTCATGCACAGTGTGTGCTCCAGGCTAAGCTTGTGTCAGCTCTTTATCCTGTTGGTATAAAACAGCAAAACCTGGTGTGATGGGAGTGTGGCAGCTGTAAGCTCCCTGTCCATCACAGGCTGAGATTTTGCTTGTAGGTGATGTTCCCATTGCCCCTTGCTGGATCCTGAGCTGGGCCCCTTTTATCCCCTGCTGAGCTCACACACTGAACAGCTGTAGAGGAACTGTTAGGTCACTGCTTGAACTGATGATTGAGCACCTGGAGAAGGGGTGTTGCTGGCCCAGGGAGTGCAAGCAAATTGTTTGTGCCTGTGCTCCCCACAGTTCCAGAAGGGGTGGAGCTACCCTGGGCTTGTATAAGGGCTAGCCACTGAAGAGAGGATGTCTCTTGGACCTAGGCAACTTCTTGTGAGGGAGTGCTGCATAGCTAGAGATCTCTTCACCAGCTGGGTGAGTTATGTTCTTTAGCCTGTATATGACTGTTGGTCTAACTGCAAATACTTTACCTGGTGTAGCCAAAAACCTGTGAAGAAGCAATTTTGCTTCTTTATAAGCAGAACAACAGCCTTGTTGCTGCTTAACTGAGATTAATATGTAACTTTGTTATAGAGTATTGCTCCCAACACTGAAGGGTGGTATAAATCTGGTTTATGGTGCTGCAACACTTAATTTGTATTGCTGCTGGGCTAAGGTTTTGTGGTTTCTCAGGGTGCTGACTGAGCAGCGCTAGTGAGTGTGTGTTCCTGAGTGTTAGGGTGCTATAGGGGGCACAGTGCAGGAGTGGGTGACAAAATGCTGATCCTTATTAGGAGCATGTGACAGGTATATGGCATGGAGCAAAGGAGAGGAGTTCTTCCTTCTCTCCTAATCAGGGCTCACCAAACTGACTCCTGTGTCCTGCACCCTGCTGTTAGCCAGGAAAGCATCACACAGGCCATGCATACAATGGAATGGCTCTGGTGAGCGTTCAGTAAGTTAATGGATAGCAGGATGAAGTACTTCTAATGAGTCATTCTCTGGGAAAGAAACAACATTAAACATGTTTGGTATTCCAAGGCTACATAATTCTTGATAAGCTAATAAATGCCTTAGGTTATCAGTGTCCTTAGAAAATCAGGGCCAGCTGTTTGGTACAGGTAGCTCCACAATCAACAAGGAGTGGATCCCATGGGATGTGTGCAGGGGGAGCAGGCAGTGAACAGTGGCCTCCCACAAAGCTCTTTTCACAGGCAAAGAACCCAAAAATTAGAGCTAAACAGTGCTATGGCCATAAATGGCAGTGGAAGAAGTGCTCTGGTCCTGCTGAATTGAATGAAGAGCAAAGGCAGTGCTGGATGCTGTAACAGCAAATCCTGTGCCTGTGTTTTGGCCTGATGAGCAGAAGGGTGCTTTGTTTCATGCTCAGTTTGTCTAGAGAGGAAACTACAGCCATAAACTGAATTGTGGGCCCTGGTTTGGAGCTGCTCCATTGCAGCAGACATGAGGCTGTGAATGTGATAACCCTTCTTGTTTCGCAAACTCACGGTATCTGAACATGGTTGAAAAATCAGGCCTTGGTCTTTTTCCTTTGGTGTATCCCAAACAATTGTCACATTCTCTTTTCATCTGCAGGAGTCAGGGTGTTAGAACTTCAGGTAGTGAGCATGGTACCGTGTGGGCTGATCTGGGAGTTCTCTGGCTCTGTTAAATTATTATTAGCTTGACAGTTCAATAATCTCCAGTGGATATATCTAATTTCCAAATTTGGAAGATTAACAGATCAGTGATTTCAAAATATCGCTATAGAAGTGGTGTGTGATTATATAGTAGAGTTAAAACCCAGCCTGCTGCCTATGTTCTAGATAACTTGAAGTTGCTGAGACAGTGTAGGTTAGAGCTCCCAGGTCAGTGCATTTCCTGAGAAATATAGCAGCTGTGGCCTTTTACTGCTTGTCTTAGAGCTTCCTTCTCAATGTGCCCAATACTGTGACTTTGCATGGGGCAGTGCCTGCAGTGGGGTTTTCCTTCTCCTGCAGACAATTTCTATGGCTGGGGAAGCAGAAGACTTGCAGCAGTATCAGGGCAGGACCTGGCTGCCTGGCCTCACTTGTTTAGGTGTTCACTTAATTTCTGCTTTCCCACTGAAGTTCTCTGTCTCCTCTATCCTACATCACTCTGGGTGTTGTGATTCCTGCCTCTTGGTATGATGCCTGGCACACAGGAATTCCCCCTGCTTTGTCTCTTAAGTTCCCAAGGAAAAAGTGCAGAGCTGCCTGTATTTGCTGAGCTGTTGGTGCTTTGCTTGGTGCCCTGAGGTCAGCACAGGGGTGCCTGGAGTGCATCGACCCAGCTGTGGGGCTGCTGCTGGGGCTCCACTGATAAGCTGCCCTCTTAATGCCTAGATTAAGAACCTAGGGACTGTTAGAATAATCTGGCTTCCCCATGCTCCACAGCTTTTAAAATTCTTCCTTACCGCTTCAAGATGCAAACTCCCAGCAGTTGGGTCAAACACCACTGCAGTTTCTGATCTTCCTCCTTGCCTGGTGCGTGTGAGGGCTGATAACCAGCCAAGTTGGGAGCACTGCTTTGTAATTAACAGATAGGTGCTGCTGCTCTTCTAATTCTTAGGCCATTTAACATATCAAGTAACTCCTTCCTGTGCTATTTATAGGCAAGGGGATAAGTAACAATGTTGGCGTTAATATTAAATTATACAAAACTAATCAGAACCTCTTATTGTTCTGGCACTGTATGCATTTTGGGAATACAGTGCTGCTGCATGAGAAGGCTAATGGAGCCTTAGGTCTCCTGGTGCACTATCTGTGGGATGCTGTCCTGCCCATCTTCCTCATTAATGTGTTTACAGGTTCTGTCTATCATAACAGTCTATTTTTCCTTGGAGGCTGAGTCTAAGGTGAGCGTGGTTTGAAAACTGCTTTGTGTTGCTGATGAAGCTGCATGGGGATTTGCTGGAGGAGCTTCATGACAGTGCCCTGGGACCTTCCAGATCTTCCTTCATATCTCCAGCGTCTGATGTTGTATGAACCCAGTGCTTTGTGTGCTCTCCTGGCACCAGATAAGCTGTGTGTGTGGTTAGGATTTATTGCTTTGTTGTTCCATCACCTTCTCCAAGGGCAGGGCCCAGGGTGACCATATGTTTTGTTACATCTGGAGGAAAAGGAGCCCCCAAGCAACTCCTTAATGCTGATAATGTGACAGAAAACTGTAAATCTCCTTACACAGACAGATGCACTCCTTCCTGAAAGCCTGGATGTTGATACCACTGGGGGGCACTGTGCTGGCATCCATCTTGTCCCTCTTCCTGGGACCTTGCTGACCTTGAGCTGGGGTCAGTCTGGTCCTGTTGGGGTCAGGAGCAGGATTCATTGGGTCTGAACCCCTCTGGTGATGGCAGCTGGCTTGGGTCATGCTCAGCACTCTCCCAAACAAACTGTTGTGCTGGAAATTGCTCTACTGTCTTTTCTCGTGTGTATTATCACAGCGAAATTAATTTTCCTTGAGAGAGCCAGCTGTTTTTTAATTAGAACTGCTCTGAAAATACCATCTAATAAATGATTAGAGGAAGCCTGAAATGCTCATTTCTGTAATTGGACTTTTCTGATCCAAGTTGCTGCCTCAGTGTTGTTGAGTACCAATTCCCCCCCCCCCCCCCCCCCCCCCCCCCGTGCTCACTGGGATGTGGGTTGGAGGGTCCAGGTCTCTGGGTGATGCTGTGGCCCTGGTGCTGTGTTCTGATGTGTCATCCCAGCAGGATTGGCTTGTCCCTTAAACTAATGGGAATAATGTTACCTCAACCACTTGGGCAAACAGACTTTTGAATTTTGCTTGTTTTCTATGTGGATAATGAGGGTCTTCTGGAGATGCACTGGAAAAAAAAAATAACAAAAATGCTCCTGATGGTGGTTGAGATCCTCTCCTCTCCTTGTGCAGCTGTTTGTGATGTAGCCTAGCTGTGAATGCTCTGTGGGTACGCTCTGAAGTGCTGTGTGCTCAAATTGAATAAAGGGAGAATGCTAGTATAATTTCCCACATGGTCTGATGTGATTACATTAGCCATATCTTGCAATGCAGAGAATTGTTTTCTGACTGAAACCTGGCTCAGCCATGCCTATTGCTCCCAGACCAGGGGCCATGGTCACAGCCAACAATGGCAATGCTGATGGCACTGTGACTCTGGCCTTGGAGGCAGCTGAGTTGTGTGTTACGCAATTACAGCCTGTTCCCACTGTTCATCAAAAGCCAAGGGAAGTGAGGGCCTGTGTGGGTTTTACTACAGCCCTGGTAGCTGCACTGAGCTGATTTGGGCACTGTGCAGGTATAAAGAGTGAAATGTTACAAATAATGCATTTTAAATATGATTTCCTGGGACATAGGAATGAGCTTGTATAATGGTGCTGGGTCGTGGCATGGTATCCATGTCATCAGCTGTGGGTCAATGCGGTCCTGGGGGTCTTTACTTGGTGTGTGGCCCCCAACCCTTTTACCAAAGCAGTTAACATGGGAGAAGGCAGTACTGCTTGGAACAAAGATGGGCTTGTTTTCACTTGAGTTCCCCTGGGGATGGTAATGGTTGTGACAGTCTGTTAAGGATTCCCACTGCAATTTCATGAAGGTCAAAATGTGCAAGTCATGTCATGTGGCTCCTGTGAGGCCATGCTTCATCTCTTCTGTTAGGGAATGGGGAAAACAAACACTATATCCAGTGCTGGACAAACCTCTCCTCTCTGTTCCTTAAATTAAGTGGGGATTGGATACTAATATGGTCTCATTCTTTCATCCTTCACCAAATCCGATGTCACTTTATCCAGTGAGTAGAAGGCATAATGGAGTAGGAAGCTAAGTAACTTGTTCAGCATCAGCAAGTTGTCCCTTGCACTGACTCTGGCCCTGTGTGAGCTGGAAAATGCAAACCTGGTGGGGTCCTGCTGCTGTTTTCGCAGCCTGGTGCTGGTACAGGTCTCCAGCAGCTCCATCTACCCTCCGGCTGCCTGAGCAAACAAGGAGAGGCTGTGCCCTGTCTCACGATTTTCCTTTGGGGGTTTGGAAAGGGAAATAGCAAGCTTTGAATCCTTGCTGTTATGGCTAAGGTGGAGCTGTGCCTTGCTGGTTCTTGTGCTGCTTCTCATTCTGGAGGTTCAGCTTCTGCTCACTGGTGTTCTGGTGTCACCCATCCCATGGGCAGGAAGAGGCTGAACTGCTCAGGAATGTGCTCTGACAAACTCTGGGGCAAATTTGTCCTTTTTCGATCTTTGCATTTGCATTATGCACTCTTGTGACCTCCATCGCTGGCACACTTGAAGGGCAATGGATGGGCCAGGAGGGGTTGGAAAGAAGCATTAAATGAGCTCTTCCTTCAGCTGGTCCTTTGGTACCATGATGATGGTGTACTGGGGCAGGCTGCAGCAGGCTGATGAAAGAGCACCTAAGCTATGGAGTGAGATACTTACTTATATGGGGAAACACACTGAGTTGGACATGGGCAGAAGGAGGGTTTCATTTGAGGGCAGCAAGAGGAGATGTGGTTATGTGCCCTGTTTTCAGGCACTAGCCTGGCTCATTTCCACATTAAATGTCTGTCCTTCCACAGCAGAAGACACAGTACAACCTCTGACACCAATGGCAACTGGGTTGGTGGGACAGCTCATCAGCTGGCTGCAAATGTGTTCTGCCCATGCTATGACCTCTGTGGAACCTGGCTCACCCCAGCACATGTGGCCTAGGGGTATGCCAGCAGTAGGGAGCTTCAGGGCAGTAGGAAAGCATCTCAAAACTTTGTGTTTCTCTTGCCTGCAACAGGTGATGCTCATGGAAATATGTTTGTTTTTTTTTTTGCAGTGAACACCTACCTCTTCATGATGCAAGCCCAAGGCATCATGATTCGTGAAAACATGAGAACAATAGGAGCTCAGGTGTATGAACAGGTGGTCCGCAGTGCCTATGCCAAGAGGAACAGCAGTGTGAATGACTCAGGTATTTCTTTAACAATTATTGTTCTATTTCCATAGAAATGCTTTCATTTCTATTGGAAATAAGGTTGAACTGAACTTCTCTCCCTTGAAGGAAGTAATTTATGTTGATAAATGCAGGGTGGGAATTTGGACTGCTTTCTTCATATACATATGTGTGTGTATATGTCTCCTAGTTCAGTTTACCTTTAAATAAAGGGTAGAAGTCTTGATAGGCCTCAAATGAGTGGATATCGAGTTGAAAACCTCTTTGCTTTCCAGGCACCTCAGTGTGTTAGATTCAGTCGCTCTGAGGATAAACACTTAAACTCAGCTCTTGTAGCAGGGAGCTGGAACTAGGTGATCTTAAAGGTCCCTTCCAACCCAAACCATTCTATGATTCTATGATCAAGTTTCAGATTTAAAAAAACAAAAACACAACAACAACAAATGTCAGCTGGAAATGTCAGCTGAAGAAGATGCCTGGTGAGGAAGGAGCTTGCTGTGAACTAGAGAGAAGGAGGCTGGGTGCTTTGGTGATGCAAACCTCTAACTGGTAAGCTCTCATGGGGCCTGAGCCCTCTGAAGTTAGCCATCAACTCTATGAAGTGGGCAGTGAAATGCTGCTGCCGAAAGAACTGGCTGTGTCCAGACATCAGCTCTGCAGATCTGTACGGACAACCTGCCTGCTCTGCTATACACCAGCCTTGGGTGACTTTCCCCTAGCTGTGAGGTTAGAGCAGGTGATGGGTGGTGGTGGCAGCATGGGTTGGGCACGTGGCCCTGTGACCACAATGATGGTACTAACACTGGGTCAGCATCTTCCTTCCTGAGTGTTTTCAGAGCCCTTGGCATGATCTCTGTGGGCGTATCTGGTGATGTAAATCTTCCTGTCACTGTGTGAGAGCTGGGGGACCCAAGCTGTGCATTCAGGCCACCTGGGAGATAAGCCATGAGGAGCCAGGAGAGGCTTCAGGACTTGAGAAGACTGGCTCTTCCCTGGTTACCCCAGCACCCAGTGGGCAGGAGGCTGCTAATGTTCTTCGAGCATCCCCAGTGAGGCAATGAAAGGCAGCATCTCTGTACAGAGCTGACTTGTGGATATGTGTCCTTCAGCCCCTGCAGCTTTAATTTCTAGGCAGTTGGCTTAAATGTGGTGTTCGGTCCTGAATGGCAAGGTGACAAAGCTTAGCGTGGTCTGCTGCAAGCACAGAGTCCTTCTGCCTTGCCTGCTATATTCATGCTTTGCTGTTTCTTTTCTCCCATTATTAAAATGAGGAAGTAATTTATGACTTCTTAAACATTTGATAGTAGATGCATTAATAAATTTCCTGTGCAAGTGAGCCAGGAGCAGCTTGTCTGTGTTTCAGCAACAAAAGAAGGTAACCCTCTGTGCAAGGAAGGAGAGTTGAGTTCTACTTTGTCAGTGAAATCAAGCATTGAGAGCACGTTCTGGTGATATGAGCTTAATGGGAATCTGGTTATTAAAATCTAGAGCAGTATCACTAATAGGGGAGGAGAGGGCCAGAGTTGGAGGTGATGAACCCTTGGTGTCCCGGTGGGCTTGGGGTGTGGGGCTGCCTGCGATGAGGTAGTTGCTGCAGGGACAAAGCCCTTGGAGTAGGCTGAGAAAGTGGAGAGGCAGCATCCTCCCGTGGCAGCTGATGCATTACTACAGAAAGGAAACTTCTCTTGTGCTGGAAACATAGATTTTGGTAGTCTGGAGCTGCATATGCAAAGTTGATGACTGGGTAAATGTAGAAAGCGGAATTTCATAGCTATGTGAAGATGTAAAGCAGCTGGAGGTGCCAGCAGTTCAGGGGCTGTGACCCGGAAGGTGAAAGGAAGCGGAGGAAGTACTGGAGAAATGGGCTGCAGCCTGCTGGGATGTAGAAGCTCAGCATGTACCCTGTGAGCTGCATCTGGCTCCATGCTGGCCCTGTGCGCCTGAGCCCTGAAGAATGCAGTAGCTCTTTCTTCACTGCACCTCTTTGCCTTGACCTGTCTGTGATGCCTGAAGGCAATGGTCTAACCAAGAAGCTGACAGTTTCTCCAGTGTGGCTTCATCCAAGGCACTGGGGCTGCTCCTGTGGCACTGGGTCACGGTGCCAAACGAGGGGCTTGTGCCTCATGAGGACACCCCTGTGACACTGGGGACGTGCTCAGGTGTTGGGGTTTGCTCATGGTGGCCAGGCAAATTGGAGATCTGCAGCTCAGGTGTAGACTTTTTTTTGTTTTTTTCCCCGCTTCCCCAGATTATCCTCTTGACTTGAATCACAATGAAACCTTTCTGCAAGCTACAACTTTTCTTCCTGAAGATTTTACGTACTTCCCCAACCACACCTGTCCTGAGAGGCTCCCTTCTATGAGTGAGTACTCTGTGCGCCCAGCAGCTCTGTGCCCCTTACCTATCGTGGCACAGCACACTATGGCACTCTGCAGCACCCTGGTTCAACTCTTTCCCACCTCTCCCACGTTGTTCCAGGGATGAATGACAGCACTATTCTGAACTGTCCCTTCCTGGGAAGTCTTTGTTTACCCTGTTGCACATATTAATTCCTGCTACATTGGAGGTGTGTCTCCCTCCTGAAGCTTGCCTGTTGCTTGGTAAACATGAACAAAAGGGGAATTGTGTGCTGCTAGGCAGTTAGAAAGCTGGACAGCCCTTTTTCAGCTCCCTAATCCCAAACTGGGCACAGGGTGCAGTCAGAAGCAATGCTCCTGCATAGGCAGTATTAATTGGAAAAGTAGCATTTGCAAGGTAGATGTTTCTGAAAAGGGGAAAATGGTTCCTTAGTTTTCCCCAGTATCTTGGGACAGAAGAAGCCACCTGTGCTTGGTGCTGAGGGTAGGGCAGGGCCGAGCAGGCACCGCATGGCTCCTGACCCCCTCCTCCTGCCACCTTCCCAGAGGGCCCCATTGATGTAAATATGAGCGAGATTACGATGGAGGACATCCACCAGTTCTTCTCCAGAGACCCTTCCATCAAGCTGGGAGGCCACTGGAAGCCGAGCGACTGCCTGCCTCGCTGGAAGGTGAATGGGCACTGAGGAGCATCTCAGGGAAATGGGGTACTGGGAATGCTGGAATCTACATATCTCATGTGCTGCAGAGTGGTGGGTGTGAGGATCCTTGGGAGGTGGGACTGGCAGCTGCAGGAGAAATGCTGATGATGAGGGCTGTGTTAATGACATGAGTCAGCTTTGGATTTCTGCAAGGGTAAAGAGGCTGCAAGGAACTTGCCCATCTGGTTCCTACTGATGAGCATCCAGCATGTTCCTGTCCTGTGTGGGAGGGAGTTTCCCTGGGGAGGTGAGGTGATGTGTACAGGCAATCCACCCAGAGGGGGTGGCACAGCTCAGTGTAGCTGCCCTGCTGCTGCCTCTGCCCTGCTGGGTAGGGGCACAGGGATGGGGGCTGCAAGCCTCACAGAATCAACAAAAATTCCTCAAGAAGTGAATACCAGAGTCCTGATGTGGGCGTGGGAAGGGATTCAGGCTGCCCAGCCCTATGTGGGAGCCAATGCATTCATACAGGGAAGTGTGGTGCTGATGCTGTGCCAGCAGGTATCTCCTTGGTTTGGGGTCTGCAGGGAGCTGCTCTTGGTTTGCAGCATGAGCTTTCTTTTTTCTTCTTCAGGTGGCGATCCTGATCCCATTCCGCAATCGCTATGAACATCTTCCAGTCCTTTTCAGGCACCTTATTCCAATGCTGCAGCGTCAGCGTTTACAGTTTGCATTTTATGTTGTGGAACAAGTAAGTGGTCTTGATGGGCAGCTCTGGTGAGCATGGTCTGGTATCAGTGCAGCAGCAGCTTGCCAGCACAGCTCTGCTTTGTGTCCTGAGGGGGCTCCCTGCTAGATCCGAACTTCTGAACCTCTGGTGTTAATGTTGCAATGTTTAAATTGTCCCATCTTGCTTAAAATTGGCAAAGATGTTGCTGCAAAATGATTGCTTTTAATCTCAAAAAATAAAGTAGACATTCAGATTTCTTGAAGATACTACACTGGAAAAGATTGTTATTTTTTTTTTTTAAACATCTTTGAAGCAAGTTTTTTCAGTTTCCACAATGCTGCATTACCTTTGTGTGTCTTTGTAGCATCTTCTGGGCTCAGGGATGTGCTCAGCTCTGGTCCATGTGATCTCTGGGAGGCTTCCACCAATGTGGAACATCAGACTGTAATTTGATGTGTGTATGAACCTGTTGCTTGAGCTATCTGGCTCCACCCACCCTGTAGACATGCCTTCATATTTAGTTGTCCTTGCTCTTCTGGGTAGCAGCCAGTAAAGATTGTTCAAAAATTTTTTTTCCCCAAGTATCTGACTAATGATTCTCACATCTTTACTTTTGCTGTTGTATGCTCCTGGTATGTAGGCTTTGGTTAATCCCACTGATCTGTCTACCACTATATCACTTCCTTCTGAGCAGTGGACTGGGGAGCGGACTGCTCTTCAGCTCCCTCAGTCTGTGTGGGAATGCCCTTGAGTGATGTGGGGCTCCCTTTGAAGGTGCCTCCACTCTGTTCTTCCCTAGGCTGGTACTCAGCCCTTCAACCGTGCCATGCTCTTCAATGTTGGCTTTCGGGAAGCGATGAAGGACTTGGACTGGGACTGTCTCATCTTCCATGATGTGGACCACATACCAGAAAATGACCGCAACTATTATGGGTGTGGACAGATGCCGAGACACTTTGCGGCCAAGCTGGACAAGTACATGTACCTGTAAGCGCTGTTCTTCCTTTGCACTGCAGTAATAGATAAGGAGCAAGTGTTAGATTTTCTTATCAAAAGCAGGAGTGCAAAGTAAAACATTAAAAGGAGAATGGAGGAGAGTATTCTCACAGCTCTGGCAGGGGTTATGTGGTGGCTGATGCCTTGCTCCTGACCTCTCTCTCCTGCTTAGGTTGCCCTATAATGAATTCTTCGGTGGAGTGAGCGGCCTGACTGTTGAGCAGTTCTGGAAGATTAATGGTTTCCCAAATGCCTTCTGGGGCTGGGGCGGTGAGGATGACGACTTATGGAACAGGTATGTCTCTGTCTGTGTCCTGCATCCCTGTAATGGGGTAGCAACAGAGCTCTGTGCAACATGCTGCTGCCACCAGCTCTGTGGAGCACAGAAATTCCATGACCTCAAATTTCTGAGCATGGTGCTAGGAGCAGCCTCAGACTCACAGCATTGTATCCCTTGCTGTGCTGTGCTCACCTGGGCTGGGCAGAGCCAGCCTGGCTGAAGGTGACATAGGTCTGGGTAAGTGGCACTGCAGGCTACAGATAGAAAGCAAACTGAGGAAGACTGGCTGTGAAATAATGAGCTTTGTGTGCAGTGTCCTATGGTGGTCAAACAATCCCCAGCTGATCTTTGGGTACCTTGAGGTGCTGAGATTGGCACAGCCTGGGCAGAGGTGGGGGGGGGTTTGTGCAGCTTATCTGCATGGTGTAAAGACAAAGCTGCTGTAGAAGCCACAAGTGCACTGACTGTGCATACTAGCAGTGTTGACAGCACAGCATGTGCAACAGTAGATTTTTTTTTCTTCCCCTTTCCAATGCAGAGTGCAGTATGCAGGCTATTCAGTGACTCGACCAGAAGGAGACACAGGAAAATACAAATCAATTCCCCACCATCATCGAGGAGAAGTGCAGTTCCTAGGAAGGCAAGTAATTATTATTACTTTTAAGGAACCTGTGACCTTAACGAAGTTTACAATATGTACAGGGCTCCCTGGAGCTATTAAAGGGCAATAAGAGCTGTAAGTGGTGAAGAAGACAAGAGACAGAGTGCTGCTGGGACTGCTCTGGTACATTAATGTGAAGGCAAGGGGGTCCTAGTGTGCCCTACAGCTCCTGTGAAGACTGCCCTTCCTGCTTTCTGCCATAGTGTTTCCCATGTAAGCAGGGTGACTGTACCACTTTCCCAGGGAAGGGAAGCATTTGTTATGCTGCCATTTCCTGATGCTGTGAGGTCTTTGAAGATAGCTTAGGCACATCCTCCTTTGCTGTGACCCAGAGCCTCCCTCTTCCTCCTGGCGCATCTGTTCCTTAGTGCCTTTCCTGCCCCAATTCTCCTTGGCTTCCCCTTGCCCTGAGTGCAGCCAGGTGTCAACACAGCTGTGCGTGCTGCAGGGAGGAGACCAGGTCCTGTCTTGCCACTAGGCTGCTGCTGCTGCTTTTTTTTTTATCATGCTGCCCCTAAATTTGGTTGAGGCTGTTCTTGTGCAACTCCAGTTTCCTTCCCTGAAGTACAGTTCATCTCCTTTCTTATCACTCAGACTAACACCATTAGTTCTGCTTCTGTGCATGATCCAGTTTCCTAAAAATGGTGAGGACTTCATCACAATCACTGCTTTTCACTGGGATGCTTTGGCTGGCCCTGAGCTGGGAGCTTTCCCTGAGCCCAGGCAGGCTTTGGGGAAGAACTGGGGAGCAAACAGAATTTTTATTGAACTGTAGAATTCTGTGTACTTTGATGCTGGGGATGCCTGTATGCCAAGAATGTACAGAAAGTGATGCGGTGGTGTTCCATGGGCCTCTGCTTCTCTCTGAACAGGTATGCCTTGCTGAGGAAGTCAAAAGAAAGGCAAGCCCTGGATGGCCTCAATAATTTGAACTACTTTCCTAATGTCACATATGACGCCTTGTATAAGAACATCACTGTTAACCTGACACCAGAGCTGGCTCTGGTAACTGAATATTAAGTGGAGAAAATAACTTTGCTCTGCCCTTCACCAAGAGAACATCACACCTGACTTTCTTTTCCAAGGGTTGTCGAGGACAAAATACTTTGTCTAATGAAGGATCACAGTATTTTGGAGTATAAGGCTGAGAGTGCACGCACAAATTGTCCCAGCCCTACCTGGTCCTCATGCAGTGAGCTCCACAGGCTTTTTTGTTCCCTGCCGCTTGCTTTCTGGGTTTCAGGACAGTTGTTGGAGCTGCTGCTCTCATCTCCACATTCCTCCAGCAATCCTCAGCTCCGAGTTCACTTAGGGCACGTTCTTTCCTCTGCAAGTGTTGGGAGCAATGCAGTTGGAACTGCCCTGGTGAGAGACCAGACAACTTCTGGTACCATTCTTCTACATTTGCGCTGTTTTTTTAAATGACCTGCTTAAAGTATATACATCAGAATCGCTTCTTAAAGAAGTGTAAATGTAAATATGCTGTGTAAATTGCCCATTTTTATTATCTTCTATGGTTTGAATCCAAGCTAGAGGTTTACATAAGGTCACTCACTCATCTTAGTCCTGAGTTCTGTAAGCACTTGTGTGTGCATCACTGTATTTGTGCAAGTTGTTCCCTATTCCACCAGTGAGACTGCTTGCGTGATTTTAAGCTATGCATATGCATTAATACTTGTGGGACAGAGCCCTCGGCATTAAAAGCAGCGGATGAGAAATACAACCATGTTGTTACTCCTTACAGGAATCATGTAGGTGGCTCCTTCCAGAAGAGAGAATAATATTTCTATCATGTTTGTGACATACTGTACAGATCAGTGTGAAGCTGTATGGGATGGGATCCACCACCTGTTCTGTACAACCCAATGGCAGGCATGGCTCTGCAGCTCCCTGGGAGCTCACCTAGTCCCTGCCATCCCCATGTGGAGCAGAAGGCTTTGAGGGTTGTTCTGTGGAAGAGAATTAGGCAAGCAGTGAGTGTATCTGGTGATGTGCTTGCCACTGTTGGCCACCTGAAGGCACTGGTAGGAGTGCAGCTGGTGGGCAGGCTGTCTGCAGACACTGATATGGGATAGATGAAAGACACGTGAGTTCAGCTTATGCAAACTTGAGGACTAGGAACCTGACAGCTTGGTCTGGTGCCCCATCCAGCCTCTGGAATCCTGTGCCCCCATCCTTGCTCTGCAGCAGACTGGGCTGTGACTGTCCCATCCCCTTCTCGCCCCAAGTCAGTCTGTAGGTTACGCAGCATGCATACGGTCATTTTTACTGGACTTCCCCAACTTAAAGGTAAATATATTGGGGGTTGTGTTTTAAATTCTATTTATACAAAGCACTTGTGAGTATTTAATCTCAGAAGTACTTTAACTTTCTTCTTATTGCATTGTTTACCTTAGGCTTCCTTACTGTTCATAGTTTACATTCTTTTCTTGGTTTTGTGGATGTATGATCCCCATACGCATCTGTTATGGGTGTGACTGCCCAGAGCATTCCTAACCTGTATCTGGAAAATGAGGATTAGAAAGCAGAGTTCTGGTGGAGAAGATCTTACTGGCCAGCATGAGAGGACAGCGAGCCTGCCCTTGAAAAGTGCCAATAGTTCAGGACTTAGGTTTAAAGCCTTTGAATTTATGTGTGCTTTAAAGTCACTTCCCAAGGGGATCCAGTGTGTTTATTTATAGGCAGAGGGGAGGATTTGCTTTTTATGATGCATATAGCAATAAAGACTTCAATTTCTGAATCTTGATGTCTAATTCACACAGATCCTTTTCAGATGCTAAACCTGTGTTGCCCTGACCCTCTTTACTTTAATCTTGAGACATTGCTAGAAATTTCTTTGTTTAATGGTGCTTCAAACAAGGAATGTATTTCAACTTGTCGACGTTCACTACTGCAGGAAATCATGCATGTGTGTGTGAGTAGGTGTTTATCTACCTTCGTTGGAATCCTCAGCCTTTGAAGTGTACCTGACCTCCATTGCACCTTGTGTTGAACAAAGTGAGATGTTACCTCTGCTCAGAAATGCACTGTACAGTTGGCATAAGAGTCCATTTTCCCATACCAACATCCCTGGTCATAGTTTTTTTCTTCTAATTACATTGAGGTTTTTCCCCTTTTAAAATGTGGAATATCTTAAAATGTGTACTGTTAATCTTATCAGATATGTCAAGTACTTTATAGTAAGTGTAACTGTTAAAAGCATACTGTCAAGCATGTGCTGTTGTGATGTAAAAATTCTCATATCGAGGAGAACTTGTACATACTCTGGCAGCTGAAATCCAACAAGGCTACTTGTTCACCTCTTCCATGATAACACGGTATCACAGTCCCACGGAGGGCAGGCCATGTGCAAGTGCTGATTTTTTTTTTTTTAATAAGCCATAGGAGTCTAACTTTCAAAAGTATTTATTTTTGGTTTGCTCTTTGAAACTCTGCTTGTCTAGGGAAGGTACCGTCTGAGCAACAGCCACAAGCTGAACAAGCTGAAGTCACTCACCAGCAGAGGTGGCTTCAAACTATAGAGTATCTTGCCGCTGTTGTTGCTTTTGAGCTTGCTGTTATGTTTTTAAGAGGTGCCGGGGGACATTTTTGCACTGAAGACTAAGTGTTTTAAAACACACACACACACGCACGCACTTCTCAGCAAAGCAATCCTTTGTGTCATTACATTTATTTACCCATGACTTTGTACATTTTTGTATTTGTTAATTTATGAATGATTTTTTCAGTAAAAAGATACATATTCAAGAACAGTGGCACTGGCTTCTTCTGAGTTTTGGACTTGGGGTGAACTCATTGACTGGTGCAGGGGAAGCACAGAGGTTCTAGGGGGGGACTGCAGCATGCAAGGTTGTTCCCTGCTGCTCAGGTTTGGATAGGAGTAGAGGCAGCTGTAACTCTGTTCTCCTAGCATTGGAGCTGACAGAGAGACTGCATTTATGATCAGGCAATGAGCTTTCTTCTAAGCATTAAACTATCTTCCTCCTGCTCTGCTAGAATAAATAGCTGGCAGCTTTGGTTTGTCCCAACCTTGCCTTTATTTGGTTCTCAGCCTGTAGAGAAACTACCTCCTCCCTGTAGTGTGGGAAGGGCTGCTTGGTGTGTGGCTCCTTCCAGCACTGCTTCCCCCCTGAGGCAGTAGGAGCACTGGGGGTTGGGATATGCAAACCTGGCTTGGCTGTGCCAGAGAAGGGAGCTTGTGCCTCACCGAACCATGAAACTGCCTCTTGGCTGCTAAGGGACACCAGCCATGAACATAGCTGGAGTCATACATTGGCCCAAATGGAAATTTGGGTGTGGTGCTCAGGGACGTGATTTAGCCGTGGATGGTTAAGGTAGTATGGTTAGGTTGTGGTTGGACTTGCTGGTCTTGAAGGTCAGAATCTCAGAGGGATGAGGCCAGGTATGGAAGTTACTACTATGTTTTTTCTAAAAGTTGCTGGGCCCTTTTAGCTTGCTCTGTTAATTGTTCCAAACCATCCCTGGCTTCACTGCACACATCTGTCCAATTGATACCAACTTTTTTCATCACCTGAGACACAGGCAAAAAAAAAAAAAGAAAAAGGCCTGACAACACCAAATCGATTATTTATTTATTTATTAAGAGGTATCCATAAGCACTTAGCACAGGTTTGCTGGGTTTGCCGAAACTTGCCAGGATGGTCGGTCCGCGCCAATCCCGTCGTAGATGTTTCCGCGGTCTCTGCTGCCACCGCGTGACCAATCCGCAAAACTGCGTCCCTCCCAGTTTGGTGCCGGGGGCAGCATGACGCATGCGCGAAGCCATGCGGAAGTGACTTGCGTACGTTCTCGTACATGTGCGCATGGAATCCGCCAATCTTAATAATCCGTGGTCCTCCAGACAGTAGCGCACATGCGCGCGAAAATTTATAAATAGGGCCAGTTTCTACAAAGCACAGAGGTACGGCTGAGTAGTCAATTTTTGGACCGCCGACTCGGCCATATTCTCCCCCTTTACAAACAAGGATGAAACTTGTCCATTCCCTCGGGCGGTTATACACATGAGGCCGCAACGGAAACGGACTCTTTCAGCTCCCAGCGGCAGCTGCTCCCGTCGCATGCGTAATAAAAAGAGGAGACCATGCGGAGTGCAGTGTCGAGACTGACACGTGTAGTGCAGTATCGAAACAGGCGCATGCGTACAGCCATCTCGCGACAGGCACATGCGTACTGCCGTCTACAATGTCGCGCATGCGTACTGCCGTCAGGCGCCTTGCGCATGCGTACTGCCGTTTCGGGGGCTCGCGCATGCGTACTTCTGTCTCGACACTCGCGCATGCGCACTGCCGTCTCGCGACTCACGCATGCGTACTACCGTCAATAATCTCGCGCATGCGTACTGACGTCCATAATGTCGCGCAAGCGTGCTGCCGTCTCGACACTCGCGCATGCGTACTGCCGTCTACAATCTCGCGCATGCGTACAGGCGTTCCGAACCTCCCGCATGCGTACTGCCGTCTCCTTGAAGCGGGGGACGCCCCACTGGCACTGCCTCTCACATCCATCGGCAGCACATTCCTTTTCTCTCCTTGCCACCTGGCGCTTTGCCATCTCCCAGTGCTTGCCAAGTCCAAGTATTCCCTGATGGAGTCCAACTCCAGCTCGACCATCACTCACCCGGTCTGTCCCCACACCAGCTGGCTTAGGGCTCTCCAGTACTGCTGGATGTCAGTGCCTTCTGTTGCTCCCTGTCAACATGGTGGTGTTCTTTCTTTTTAGGTTCAGTAATGTGTCTTCTTGTTATGCAGTGTTACTCTTCTCTATTTTCTTGTGTTTCATGTTGCCTGTCAATGCCTCTTTGGAGATACACTGAGTGAAATGTAAACTGATGTTCTTTGACCAAGTGTGATGGAAAATGAAGATGTAGGCTCCACTACAGCTATTGTGTGAGTGTCCTGTATGATTTGGGGTGTCTGGAATTACATTTATTTCATCCTAACCCATGTTGTTCAGTACCACATGCCAATGTTTCTTCTTTTCTTGTTGGACTGAAGACTCCACTACCAGATTCGATGGGGCTTACATGTCTTCTTGTGTTTGTGCATTGGTTGTGCACTGATGCTTGGCAAGGGATAAGTGATTACTCTGTGTGCCCTTTGGCCCAAATTCCAAATATTCCCCAATGTAGTCTATTGTAGTAGGTGCTTTGCGGGGATACGTGCCGTATGGGATAGGCCTCTCCCTAAGCATAGTGAAAGGGTGCTGTTGTGCTCAGACAGACTGTCCTTGTTAATGTAGTAAACAAGATAAGAAGTCAAAGGAATGAGGAGACAATAGGAGCCAAATAAGGAATTGTGGTAAGGGGTTAGATCCAGTACAGACAAATCAGGACAGGGCACGATAGCTTAAGTAAAGGTATATAAGCTGTGCTTAGTAGTGAATAGACGCCATTTTACTGCTCATCATGTTGGTGTACATCTGCAGTCATTTGGCCCTGATCAGGTAATTGGTCAGTGCACACTAGGGCTAATGCAGGAGGTTAACATTGCAGTTGCAGAAGGCAACAGTAGTCCAAATCCAGCTTTTCCCACCCTCATCACATTTGTCCTCACACTAAATTGGTTAGGGCTCTGAAGTAGTGATGGGTTGTCAGTGCCTTGGTTTGCTGACATCAAACTTTGGATTGTTTTTTCCTTCATGGCTGAACAGCATTTCTTGCCTTCATGCAGAGTTTTTCTTTTTTCTTTTTGTGAATTTCACACATTCAATACTAACTGAATGTTTGATAAGCCTGCAGAGGCAGATCTGGGGAATAGAAGTAGCTGTTTGGGGAGTAGTGTCTGAGGCCTTGATGGATTGTTACATGATATTTTTCCAGGCTGTTATGAGTATATTACATTTCTTTCCAATCTACTGTCCTAGTCGAAGCGGGAAGGACCATTTTGACTATTTGTCAACGCCCACCTGGCAATCTGAATTTAGGAGCTGCTTTCATGGACGTGTCGCTGCAGGGCAAAGAAGGCCTCAAAACTTCAGTGGACCTCTACCCCCAAAAGAGCTCTGAAACTTATGTTAAGAAAATAAATGTCTTAATATTTTTCTGTCTTCTATAGTTTTAACTGTTGCTTTAGCTTGGCCGGAAAATAGGTATGTAAAACTAATTGAAAATCTTGCTGAAGGAAGGTTTTAGTGTTTCAGACTGTTGGGTTTGTATGACTCTCCCAAGAAGTGTAGGAAGTGTGCCAATTTACGCAGCAGTTGCACTAAATTGAACAATACTGAATTATGTAACAAATCAGATGGAAAACGGTGGAAATTGTAAATGCGTGGATGAAAATCAGAGTAAGGTTGTTGATTTGTTTGTTTGCTTGTTTTTTTTTTTTTTTTTTTTTTTTTTTGTTGTTGTTATTATTACTAATACCTGAACCATTTTTATAGACAGGAATGACAACAGTGCAAACCATATAAACTTTGGGTGCAGGAACCTGTCAGGTGTAGGGTGTTGTTGGGAATATGGCAATTTTGGGATGCTTACGAGATATAATGAGACCGCTCGATGGCAGCAAGGCAGGTACTGTGATCCTAGGGCCACTAACAATACAGTGCAGTCTGGAGATAAAGATATATTAGCTATAGCGGGCATGGGGACTGCATCAATGTAGCATAGGCAAAAACACTGTCAGCTCCTCTTTGGGTATTGGTGGATGTGTGCGAAATAGATACGCATGTGAAATTCTCCCATTGAATTGGACTGGGACATGCACAGCAGGTTATCTGATGCCTCACACAAGTATCTACACTTGCATAGAGCCACCATGAGGATTTTTAAGAGCTATGCAGCTATAGACTAAGAGAGGGAATACTCCACTAGTTGAAAGGACTATGGGATTCCATAGTTTTATTTGATGGGTACTTTCAGCTGTCGGAGTCACTGAACTGGAACAAGCAGTTGTGAATGTATTAGTCACTATGGAAAGAATTGAGAACCTAAGTTTAGAAGCCATCCAGGGTCTTCAGACAGAGATCTCACGCTGAGTAAATCAGTCTTGCAGAATAGAATGGCCCTCGACATTCTTACCGCAAAGGTATGAGGGGTCTCTATGATTATTAACCGAAGTCACTGCGCTTACATGGACTGAAATGTACACATAGAGAGTGATTTATAAGCCATTTGGAGAGGCGTTTGAGAGCTACACCAAGTCTCCTTACATGACCCTTCTGCTGGAATCATGGATATGTGGAATAAGCTTTGTAACTGGCTGCCTAACTTTGTGTGGCTAAAGTGACCAGCTGTAGTTGTACTGACGATCCTCATTGTGATAACCTGCATAGGTGCGAGGTGTTCTTTCTGGTGCTATTGAAAAATGCTAGATGAGTGCTCCACCTAGAAGAGGTACCGTGTGAAATGTCAGGTAGAAATGGGGAAATAGTTCTGGAACACATTACTTGACAGTTGGGCACTGAAAGCAAAAGCCTTTGCATAACATATAGAAAAGGGTGGATTGTATCAAGGGAAGTATAAATCTGGACCTCATAGTATGTGCCAAGTTGGGAAGGAACACAGAAAGTGGTGGAACGTGAGGTCTGTGAGTACAAGGAAGATAAGGGCGGAGAGCTGATGACACAATGGAAGGTCCATTGAAGGTCAGCGGAGTTTCTCTTTGTAACTGAATATGCAGTCCCATGAACATAAGGAGGCAGAGCTGCCATTGCTGAGCATAAGGAAGTGAAGTTGCTGTTGCGACACAATGCAAGCCTGACCTTCTGAAGTTGGAAGCTCTCAGCGAGGTATGCTGATCACCTTCATCCAACACTGACCAGAGAACCGCGCTGCTTCTTTAGGACCATGACAGTAGGGTGGGGCAATGTGTTAATAATGTCTTGGAATTCCACCCATCTTTCTTGCAATGTAATTAATGTTTGTATGTTATGTTTTAAAATATGTAACCATTGTTATCCTGGCTGTGCGAGTTAGGAGATTTCTCGTTGCATCTTACGTTGTAATAAAAATGCCTCTTGAGTGAGTGTGTCTACATTACGATTTTGGTATGAACGCAGGGCTTATACCTGGCATTCTGCTATTGAGCATTTGTGAATGAAGAAAACTTTTATAGAGGGTGATTTAGGAAGACGCCTGGATGAAGTTGAAAGCTGCTGGATTGACCGTCATGCTGCTCAAAGAATCATATGGAGTAGAAGCGAGCCTGGAATAGAAGACTGGAAATCTTTAGTATCCGTCTCGGAGAGCATATGGACCTGGAGCGACACGGGGGTCTGTCTGTGTTTATCATCTTGTGTGTTACTGCTGAGTGTGCGGTATCTGTGGAACTAGCGTGGAGTCTGAATTGTGTCATCTTCGAAGCTGTTATGCTGGAAATATCCTCTGTGCTTTCTGGAATTGCTAATAAAGACTTCCTGCCTTAATGTTAACAGAAGTGTGCTGTTTGGTTTCTATCCAACCGTTTTTTGATTCACCTTAGCGCCCCGGATCTGAAATTTGGTGAAAGGCGGGTGGATGTTTGTGAGTACCCACACATAGCATTGCATTTATTTTCTTTTGGTTGTCTTACAGATGTCCAGCTGTTGTAGAATGTCAAAGAGCTTTTTATTAGCTTCCGGCATCTCCGGTCATTTCTGCCTGCATGCGTTTAGGGGAAAGATGGTCATCAAGACGGATGTTGCGAGCCATTTGCTGCTGGCCCCCATGGCCTTGTCAGGGAAATGGCTGCTTAGGTTAAAACCGGGACAAGTCCAATTCCACAGAGCTGTTTACATGGCAATGCATTGAGCAGCAGCGTTCTTGTTTCCTAGACCATGGCAGGGTAGTTTTTCCCTTAGCACCTTTTGTACCTATTGTTTTAGAAGTTTATCGCTTCAGTTGTCTTGACTGTCAGGGACGGTGTGATTGTTCTCTCCTGTAGAAGTCATCTTTGGAAGCCAGATTGCCAAAGGGACGTGGCAGTCAGTGAAACAATCTGCAGCAGTGCTGGAGCTGTTTGTTTTCCAGCACGCCAAGGTAGTATGCCTTACAGCAAATCAGCTGTTCCTCGCAGCAAGGGCCCATACAGTCTGCTGGGCCACAGAAGCAGGATGGGCAAACGGTTGTTTTTTAGAGTATTCTCCTTCCTTGTGAGGTATCCCAGGGCCAGAAAAGGTGCCTGTTTTTTGCAAAGGTTGTGAGATATCGGAGTTGCTAATTGTAGGCTTCAGTGCTGGATTTATCGTGTAGGTAGATCATTTTTGGTTGCAATCAGTATTTCTGTACCAGGTTGGTTACAGTGAGAATATGAGGACTGAGCGAGTGTTCCGAAGCATGAGTAGCCGGAAGGTCAATTACTGAATACTGTATTGCAATGCAAGGTTACTGAGCATGTTACAATATTATCCAATTAGAATAGAAGCTTATCAGTCGTAAGAAATAAGAGAGTTTGTGAAAAAACAGAGGTGTTACTGTAACACTGAGGCGAGCCGTGCAAGTGAGCTGAGCAGCAGGGAAAAGAGGATGTCTTGTGATATGCTAGCAGTTTTATGTTTAACCCTGAATGGAAAATGGAAAGCAATATAACACTTGGTCTTCTGCGATATGAAGCGTGTAGTTCTTCTTGTGTTCTGAGAACCACATATGTGGAACTATCTACAGTCCATGGAACCAGAGCATTAAGTGTTTAACTCACAGTGCATTTTATGACATTATGTTATGGAATAGCGATAAGCAGAAATCATAAAAGTATGACATTTTGGTTGTTCTTTACCTAGTCTTGCAATCTTATTGTAAGCAGTTTATTAGGGTTATTAAATACCTTTTTTATTGTTCTCCTGGACAATAGAAGCATTTGAGTACCTCATTGTCCACGCAGCCGCCTTCTTTACTGGTGAATTAAGGCAAATAACTTAGGTTGTAAGTTACGTGCTTTCATCTGGTGCTGAATGGGCAGCTACAGGTCTGACCTCGCTAAGCCAGGTTTTGGCTGGCAATAACAGATGTTTTTCTGCAGACTCAGACAGTTTGTACCGACAGCGGGCCTCCTGTTTCTGCAAATAATATCGTTAGCTGTCCTATCTCTGGAATGCCAGGTCAGACAGTAAAACCACACATGAACTAACAAGCAGCGGATTGGTCGATGGAGTTGTAGCTGATGATGGGCTAGACCGAGTCAACTGTCTTCCATCTCGACCAAGCTCAAGGAGTACACAGCGAGAGAGATATACGATGTTCTTTACAAGACCACTATAAATCACCGAGAGATGTGCAAAAGAGCTGAGTGTTGGGGCAGGGAGGGGAAATAAAAAGACAATCCTTTGGGGGACTCACTGTAATAACGCAACATTTTCTTGGCCATGTAATACTGACGTGAGCAGCTTGTTTATTATGTTTGTGCCTTTCTTGTATGTGGGCTGGGTGGGAATATTCCCTTTGCATCTGTTGTGTGGACAGTCCTGAATAAACGTTTGTGCTTTATCAGTACTCTGTGGTTATAGTTTGATTTCTGGACAACACAGCTGCTCCTGTAATGGGATATTTTCTCTTTTTTTCTTCTCTACTCTGTTCTTTGATGATGTTTCTTATTCCTTATCTGGAGATCCTCTCCTGCTAGTGTAACAGCAGAGGTGCCCGTGCTGTGAGGAAATGTTAGAAAAATAAGGCTGGTCATATGTCTGTGAATCGTAGAGTCACAGAATCATGGAACGGCCTGGGTTGAAAGGAAGCACAACGATCATCTACTTTCAATGGCTGTGCTACGTGCAGGATCATCAGTCACTAGAACAGGCTGCCCAGAGCCACATCCAGCCTGGCCTTGAATGCCTCCAGGGATGGGGCGTCCAGAATCTCCTTGGGCAACCTGTTCCAGTGCTTCACCGCCTTCCGTGTGCAAAATTTCCTCGTAATATCTAACCTAAACCTCCCCTGTCTCAGTTTAAAAGCATTCTCACTTGTTCTATCGATATCCACCCTTGAAAACAGCTGTTCCCCCCTACTGTTTATATGTTCCCTTCAAGTTCCAGAAGGTCACAGTGAGGTCTCATCAGAGCTTTCTTGTCTGCAAGCTAATCAAGGCCCATTCTGTCAGCCTTTCCTTATAGGAGAGGTGGTCAGAGTACTGATCATCTTAGTTGTTCTCCCCTCTACCCACTTCAAGAGGTCCTTGTCCTTCCTGTAGTAGGGGCTGCAGGACTGGACACCATATTTCAGACAGGACCTTGCAAGAGCTGAGTAGAAGGGGACAATCACCTCTCGCTGTCTGCTGGCCAGCTGTTTTTTAATTCCATGCAGAATACGGTTGGTCTTCTTGGCTGCGAGAGTGTACTGCTGCTTCCTGTCCAGCTTGCCATCCACCAGCCCCTTCTCTGCAGGGCTGCTGTCAAGCAGATCTTGTCCTGTTTGTCTAAATATCTGGGATTGCTCTACATGCAGTGCCCTGCATTTGGCCTTATGGAACCTCATTAGTTTCACATGGTCCCACTTCTCTAGGTCCCATTCTGCAGGTCCCATCTCTAATTCTTAATCTTCTAACTCTTATTCTTTCTCTCGTTGTTTTTGTAATTCTTTTTCTTCTAAATCTCTTTCCAGTTCTCTTTCCAGTTCTTTTTTTCCAATTCAAATTCTTTTTCTTGTTGTAATTAATTTTCTATTTTTTCTGTAATTTTTTCCAATAAATTTTCTAATTCTGATGCTTTTCATTTTTCTAATTCTTTTTCTTATTTATTTTCCTTTTTATTTTTCCAGTTCTTTTTCAGCTCTTTTTCTAATCTTTTTCTTTTTCCTTTTCCAGTTCTTTTTCCTTTTCCCACTCTTTTTCCTTTCCTTTTTCTAATCAATTTTCTAAATGTGTTTCTTATGCTCTCATTCTAATTCTTTTACTTCTTCTAATTAGAGTTCTGTTTCATTCTCTAATTCTATTTCTTTCTCCTTTTGTCCTTTTTTCCCTTTTTTTCCTGATTCTCTTTTCCCTTTTCCTCTTCTATTTCTGCTTCTTTTTCTTTTTCTACTTGCTATTTCTCATTTTTCTGATTTTATGGTTTTTTTCTAATTCTAATCTCTTTCCAATTCCAATCCTTTTTCCACGCCCTTATTCCTTGCCCTTTTTCCAATTCTTTCTATTCCAATTTCTTTGTCTAATTCCTTATCTTTGTCTCATTCTTTTTCTAATTCTTATCTTCCTTTTTTCTAGATCTTTTCCTTTTCCTTCTTCTCCTTTTTCTAAATCTTTTCCAGCATATCGATTTCACCAGTCAGGCTGGGGTTATCTGCAAAGTTGCTCAGGGTGCACTCGATGCCATCATCTGTGTCACTGATGATGATGTTGAAGAGTACCAGTCATGAGACCAACCCCTGAGGCATACCACTTGTGATCAGCCTCCCCCCTGATGCATAACCATTAATCATGGTTAATCAGCCAACCCGTTTCTCATTCATTGACCAGTCCATCCTTCAAAACTACACCTCTTCAATTTAGAGACCAGGATGTGGTGCCTGACCAAGTCATAGTTTTCACAGAAGTGCAGGTATACGGCACACATTGCTGTTCCTGTAACCAGCGATGCTATGGCTACATCATATGAGGCCACCAGATTAGTCAGGCAAGATCTGTCCTTGGTAAAGCCATGCTGGCTGTCTGAAGACATCGTGTTGCGGGAAAAAATGTACAAATGAGGTATGTCCAGCAAGAGTTCTGTCATTAGTGGCAGTCAGCTGTTAGATGAGGAGTAAGAGGACCTGAGTCAGGCTTCCTATCACACATATGAGTTGTGTGCACGTGCACTGCCAGGGTTTATCTGTTGTTTTTTTTCTCGGGGTTTGGGCAGTGATTTCTGAGTTACCATACAGGTGGAAAACATCTTGTTGACTTACTCCAATCTGTTCAATGTCCTTCTTCAGTATTTCTGCAGAGGCTGTGAGAGAGCGTTTGAGTTAGTGCCGGAGTTTGACTTCTCAGCAGTACATCATGGAAGTGTTCATCTCTTCTTTTTTGATCTCTGTGCAGTGCTCACATGTTTTTTTGTTTGTTTGTTTGTTTTGTTTTCTATGTATGCAATTGTTTCCTGCTGCATGTCAAGTTTTTCTTTATCTCTATTCCCTTCTGCTCTCCTTTGATACTGTCATGTCTCTTTTTGTTTGTTTGTTTTCTTGTGTCATGGTTTTGTAATTTTGCTATTGGTATTCCACATCATAACATCATGGACAGTATGCGTACTTAAAGAGTTAATATTCCAGTTCCGTGGATTGACAACCTTCCAGATACCTTCTCCTCAAAAGAGAAGAACTACGTATCCCAGAGGACCTCACGGTCAGAGCAGGAAGATACATCACAGAAGTCACGGGATCTGGTTGCTGTTTTTTTTCAGCGCACGCTCTCTCTGGCTGCCAGGCAGAGGGGTGGGTGTGCTTCCAAGCTGCATGCCTTCATTCAAGTAGGTCTTTCGGTTTTGGAAACTTTCTCTCTCTTATTTCATTTGATTTATTACTTTCTTACTTTCAATTAGATTGTATTATATTGTGTTATCTTGCATTCTGATATCATAGTTAGTAAAATAAGTTTTTCTCCTTAGATTGTTGCCACTGCTCCATTCTTTTTTCTCCCTCTCTGAGCCCAACTCCTGTTCCCCTACCCCCTTCCCTTTTCCCTTCACATTTTTTTGGAAGCCAGGGGGCTCACGGGACAACTGCCCCCTGTCACAGGAATAGATTTATCCAGATAACTCTGTGACATCTTGCCTCCATTTCCATTCTGCAGCCTGTAAGTGTTTGCATTGTCATCCAAATTTTTGGCTTACTGTTCTTTGCCCTGGGTAAAACATTGCACGATCAAATTTTAGAGGGTCCGTTGGCAAAGGGTGTTATGTCTGCTATAGTTTGAATAAAAGAAAACATATTTTGGTTCACAAGGCATGTGAACAAAGGCATGTCTGGTGCTGAAGAAAAAGTGCAACACTCTAAGATGACCATAGAATCATAGAATCACAGAGGTTGGAAAAGACCCACAGGACCACCCAGTCCAGCCATTCGCCCATCACCAATGGCTCTCACTAAACTACGTCTCTCAACACAACATCCAAATGTTCCTTGAACACCTCCAGGGTCGGTGACTCCACCACCTCTCTGGGCAGCCCATTCCAGTGACTGACCACCCTTTCAGAGAAGTAGTATTTCCTAACGTCCAGCCTGAACCTTCCCTGGTGCAGCTTGAAGCCATTCTCTTTAGTCGTATCACTGTTACAGAAGAGGCCGACCCCCAGCTCACTACAACCTCCCTTCAGGCAGTTATAGAGAGAAATAAGGTCTCCCCTGAGCATCCTCTTCTCCAGACTGAACAATCCCAGCTTCTTTAGCCGCTCCTCATAAGGCCTGTGCTCCAGACCCCTCACCAGCTTTGCTGCCCTCCTCTGGACACGCTCCAGGGCCTTGATGTCTTTCTTACAGTGAGGGGCCCAAAACTGGACACAGTACTCGAGGTGCGGCCTCACCAGTGCTGAGTACAGGGGGACAATTACTTCCCTGTTCCTGCTGGCCACACTATTTCTGATACAAGCCAGGATGCCATTGGCCTTCTTGGCCACCTGGGCACACTGCTGGCTCATGTTCAGTCGAGCGTCAATCAGTACCTCCAGGTCCAAATCCTCTACACAGTCTTCCAGCCACTCTGCCCCAAGCCTGCAGCTTTGCCTGGGGTTGTTGCAGCCAAAGTGCAGGACCCGGCATTTGGTCTTGTTGAACCTCATCCCATTGGCTTCAGCCCACCTATCCACCCTGTCCAGACCCCTCTGTAGGGCCTCACTACTCCCAGGCAGATCGACACTTCCAGCCAGCTTGGTGTCATCTGCAAACTTACTGAGGGTGCACTCAATGCCCTCACCCAGGTCATCAATAAAGATATCGAAGAGGACAGGCGCCAGCACCAACCCCTGGGGAACACCACTCGTGACTGGTCGCCAGCTGGATTGACTCTATTCACCACCAGTCTCTGGGTCCAGCCCTCCAGCCAGCTCTTTATCCAGCTGAGAGTGTACCTGTCCAAGCCACGGGCTGCCAGCTTCTGCAGGAGAATAGTGCAGGAAAATACTGTGGGAGACAGCATCAAAGGCTTTGCTGAAGTCTAGGTAGATTACATGAACAGCCTTGATAAAAATCACAGTAATGACAGCCTGACAGCATTGTCACAATTTGCATTGAACAAGAATAAGGCCAAGCCCAGGACCTGCGGCTATAGAAACAAAAGAGAATATGTTTACCTTTGGAAGGTCATAGGTTGGCAGGGATCTCCAGGAAAATGCACTCCCCTGCACATCTGGCTCTTAAATGCGGTTTGGGAGGGGGGTGGGTCTTGGCTCCGCCCCTTCCTGTCATTGAGTCACATTGATTGCACCTGAGCTGTTTTGCGTTGGCTCCACCTTCCAGGAGGTGTTCAATTAGTGTTTCGGGCTATGAACAAGTATGTGCAACACAAAGATCCTATCAGCTTGGGGCCTATTTTGCCAGATTATACATGTTGGCTGTGAGAAGCCTTTCCAATCATGTGGAACTCCGTGTGGAGTCCTAAAGTACACTGAGGGAGTTCTGTGGGGCGATACTCTGACACAGAGCATCATGCGTATTGAGAGTAAGAGTGTTTTTAGATGCAGTCAGCACAGCTTCAGCAACAGGAAGTCCTTTTTGATGAACCTGATAGCTTTTTATGATGATGTCATGTGCTGGAGAGCTCATGGTGAAGCAGTGCATGTGGTTATATTGATTTCAGTGAAGGACTCATCACCGTCTCACACAGCACGTTTGCAGGTAAACTACGGAAGCATGGTCTGGATGATTGGATAGCAAGGCGGATCACAAAGCCACTAAAGGGAAGAAGCTGGAGAGTTCTGGTGCATGAGACAGTGTCTAGTTGGAACCTTGTGTCTAGCGGTGTCCCTTGGGGATAGGTAATGGGACTGGTGCTATTTACTATATTCATTAATGACTTGGATGAGGGAATAGAGCAAGGTCAGGAACGCTGATGACAGAAAATTGCAAGGAGTGCCTGAGAAGCCAGAAGGCTTTGTTGACATATTGGGTGATCTAGACTCTCAGGAGAGTTGGGTGGGATGGAATTTCATGAAGTACACTAAGGGCAATAGTAGAGCATTGCATGTGGGAAGAACCATAGGAACTGTTATAGGTTAGGGAGCGCCCCATTGGAGCGCAGTATGGGTGAAAGGGACCTGGGCTTCATGGAGGACAGGAGGAGGAACATGAGCCAGTACTGTGCACTCGTGGCCTAGAAGGCTAATGGCATTCCGTGGTGTATTAGAATGGGGATGATTTGTAGGTTCAGAGTGTTTCTCCTCTCCGTGTAGTTTTTAGGTTCAAGGCGACTGAGGTGTGATGTTATTTGTGTATATAAATACAGCTAGGCTGGGTGTGAGTAGAATTGAGGAAGGCTGTTGTCAGTGACATTTGGTGATATGAGCAGCAGTAATGGGTGCTGGATTGAACAGAGCAGGTTCTGCTTAAAATTTGAGATCCATCTTCTTTATTGTGAGTGTGAGAGAACACAGGTACAGGCTGTAAAGAGAGGTTGTAGGGTGTTCTTCTCTGCAGATATTAATAGCCCATTTGGATTCCTGCTCCCGCTCAGGCATTGGACTAGATGTTCTGTGAAGGTGCTTTCCAATCCCTGATGTTTTGTGGTTTTGTGTTAGAGTATGTACAGAACTGTATTACTATGGAATCACAAGGTTTGGAAGGATCTACAAGAGTATGTAGTTCAAATGTGCTGCCAACGCATTACTACCATGTGGTACTTAGCCATATCTTGTAGTCTGTCATCTAGCTGTCTATTGAGTACCAATTGAGTACTATTGAGCCAATCTGATAGAAGTGTATAGAGCTGTATGGGGTGATTGCGGCCAAAGTGCAGGATCCGGCACTTGGCCTCGTTGAATGTCATCCCATTCTATTCAGCCCAGTAATGCAGCTTATCTAGATCTGTCTGAAGGGCCTCCTTCTGTCAAGCAGATCTGTACTACCTCTGAAGTTGGTGTTATCTGTACACTCAGGCTATATTCAGTCTCCTCATGTAGGTCCTCAGTAAAAACATTAAACAAGATGGGCCTCAGTACCAGCCCCTGGGGAACAGCAGTTGTAACAGGTCACCAGCTGGAGTTAACTCCATTAAGTACTATCTGTGAGGCACAGTTGTGTAGCATGTTCCTTACTCCAAGAAGAGTACACCCATGCAGGCCACGGGCAGCCTGTTTCTGCAGGAGCATATCGTGGGAGACCTTGTCAGAGGCTTTGCTGAAGTCTAGGTAGACTACAGACAGAATTATTGCATCTTAGAATCCTGGATTGTTCAGGCTTGAAAGGGATTTGACATGTCATCGAGTTTCAACAGCTATCCTGTGAGTGGGGTCCCCAGCTAGTAGATCTTGTGGGTTTGTTTGAGGCTGTGACTATTTTCTTAAGGTTTTCAGTGCTTGACCTGGGACATCTCTAGGGTACCGTGTCTGCTAGTGAGGCTGCCCAACGTGGCCAGTGGGTGTGGCACAATGTTTGGGTATTTTAGAGTTAGTGAGGGTTGTGGTAGCAATGTTCAGCATAGTGCACAGGCTTTATGTGCCATGGAGAATAATGAGCAGGTCTGTGAGTGTTTTGCTGTCTGGCAGCCAATGCTTGCTGAACCTGGTGTTGTTGTTATGTCTGTAGAGAGTACTGAGTGTTTATGGCAGTGTTTGGGATATCCTAGAGTATAATGCCAATATTTTAGATCTTTGAAGGCAGTGGACATGTGTAGGAGTTTTGCTTTGTGCTTGGAATACACCACAGAGCTTTGGCATTGGTGTTGTTCACAGTGGCAAGTTGTGGTGGGGTTGACCAACAGTTTTTTCATCGTGTCTTTTGAAAGTCCTGGAACGGTACCCTGCCCCTGTTGGCATTGGCTGCCGATCATCGTCATGGTGGGTCCTCGGTCTTTTGCTGCCCTCCAGCCGTCCAGCCACCTCCCACCCTCCATCCCCGCACCCCTGCCATCTTTGCGGCATCGCTGTCAGCGTTCTTGCCATCGCACCCGTAGGCGTTGCCGCAGCTCCCCTCTCCTCTGGCCCCCCCGCAGTTGACACTCCCCCTCGTCTCCGTCAGTGCTTCCCCCCCGCCGTTGGTCCCCCGCCCGCTGTTGTCTCATCGTTTGGCCCCTTTAAACTGTATCGCCGTGTCCCGTACGGGCATGTCTCTGCACGCCGACCCCACCCCCGGCCGCCCTTTCGGGTCGTCTGCCCCGCCTTCCGTTTGTGACGTCATTGGCTCCGCCCCTCCGCCCGCATTCAAAAGCCGCGTTTCAGCCGAGGGAGTTCAGTCCGTCGGCGGCTCCCGTTCGGGGTCGGTGGTGTGGGGCCCTTCTCCAGTGTCAGGTAGGGTTGTTTTGGATTTCTCTTTTCTCGGTTCGTTGCTGGAGCTGCCCCGGGGGCCCCTGCCGGAGCGGCCCCTGCCGGAGCGGCCCCTGCCGGGGTTGCCCCGCAGGACTTTGCCAGAGCGGCTCCCCAGGAGCGGCTGCTACAGCGCTCGGGTGAGTTTCTTAATAGCCTCAGAATATGAGTCTTTAGTAGCTGTTGTGATGTTTCTCCTAATTTGTGTATTATGTTTTGTTGTGGAGTCTTGATGCACTGGGCTTTTTGCACGCTGGTGTGGTTTTTGGTGCTTGCTCTTCACCCTTTGTATTGTTTGATTTATTTATTTATTGCTACTATTTTACTCTGACTGTTTTTCCTGTTTTCTTTCTTTCCAGGATGTCTTGTTCTCTCTGGCAGTATGGCATTCTTCAGTTTGTCAGGTGAAGCGGGAGTGCTGTCTGTTGGTTTGTAGTTTCAACAGGTGGGTTGCAGACTGGAGTTTGTGAGGTACGTGTTGCCAGAGGCTTGTGATGTGCTCCTGGTTTCCTTTACAAGAGGGTGGTGATTGTTTTTATGTAGACATAAGGTTGTTGAGTTGATATAGATTAGCAATGTGTCTTGATTGTTGATGTCTGCATCCCTGCAGTGAGTTGAGTAGTCAGCAGCTTTTTGGGCTTGGAAGTAGGGATGTTGTTTTCAGATTGGAGCTGTACAGGGCGTATTTGTGGAAGAGGGGCAAGCTTATATGTGCTGGGTTCAGTTGTTAACATTTTTTGTGTTGGACAGGTGGTCATTCAGAAGTGTAGCATTTCTGTGTGGGTTAAGAAGCCCACTGTGAAGTTTGCAGCTCTTCAGGTATGTGGGAAGAAACAGAAAGGTTCGTGTCCTTGAGAGGCTTGAATGCTTACTTTGAGTTGAAGGTGGTCATCCAAAGAGGTAAGTGCATTGTCTGTAGTTGAGTTTTTTCCTATTGGGTAGTATGGCCTTGTTAAGCGTTTCCTGGAATATTTGTTGTGTTTTGGGGTTGTTTACAGGTTTGGGTCTTCTTCTGTTTGTTTTCTTCCTGATTTTTTTTTTTTTTTTTTGTTCCTGTTCCCTTTACCTTTGTATTGGCTTTCTGTGGCAGTTTTGCTTGCCTTTTTATTAGCGTTTGTTTTAGTTTTGTTTGGTTCTTTTGTTTGGTTTTGTCTTCTTTTGCCTTTGTGTTTCAGTTGTTGTATCATTTACCTTTTCTTTTGAATTCTGTGGGTGTTTTCTGTTTTCTCCTTTGTGTTAGCAGTTTTTCCTGGGTGTTTTCTTTGTCTCGGTGTTGGATTTCGTTATTCTTCGGTGGTGTTTTGAGTTTGTTTTAGCACTGTGTGAGTGTTTTTCTTATGTTTCAGTTGTTCTTTGCTTCTGCTGCATGTTTGGTTTGCCTTCGCGTTTGGTTTTGGTTTTCTTTCTTTGGTCTTGCTTTTCCCTGGGTTTTGCATTCAGTTTGGTTTCGTGTTGTGCTGTGCATTGTGACCATTTTTGCGTTTGGTTTGGGTTTGCTTTGGTGTTCTACTCTGCGTCGCCTCTGCTTTTCTTTAAGGTTTCTGTAGTGCTGTGTTTGTTTTTTTAGCTTTTTGGGGGTGCTTTGGTTTTTCCCTTCTGCAGGTGCTTTGCTGGTTTTTGATTTTCTGTGGGTGTTTTCTTAGTTTGTTTTCCCTTTTAGTTCCTGTCTGGTGTTTTTTCCATTACTTTTAGATTTTTGTTCTTTGTTGGTGTGGTTAGGTTTGTGGTTAGGTTTCCCATGGGTTTTCTTCTTTTGATTTACTGTGCTGTTTGTCATTTGTTTTCTCTGAGTGTTGTGTGAGTGGTTTCCATTTGTTTTGTCATGCTGTTTGTGTTGTATTTGTTTTGTTCTGTTAGGTGTTGTGTTTTGCTTTTGGCTTTGCCTTTGGTTTAGTTTCTCCTTGGTTTTTTGCTTGTTTTAGTCATTGCCTTCATGTTTTGTGGGCTATGTTTTTGCTTTTGCATTATCTTTCTGTGGGTGCTTTCCTTGCTTTTTGGATATATTTTTGCTTTCTTTGCGTGTTTCTTTTTTTCTTTCTTTTTTTTTTTTTTTTTTGGTTCCTCATGCTTTTGCCTTTGCTCTTCCTGCATGTTAGCTTCATTGTCACATTGGCTTTTGTGTTCTGTTTTTGTGGGGCTTCTCTTTGGTTTTGTTTCAAGTTTTATTGGTGTTTTGTCTTTGTGTTGTGTTTGTGCCCATGTGGTAACTTTACTTTGTTGGGATTTTTGTTTGTGGTTGGTGGGTTTTGTTCTTTTTCCATTTACATTTGCTTTGTATGGCTGTTATTGTTGTGCCTTGCATGTGGTGGTGGTGGTGTGTGTGTGATTGCCTGTTTTTGTTTGTTTGTTTTTGTATTTTACTGTGTCTTTCGTCCATTTTTTCTTGTAGGCTTTCATGGGCTTCTTTTTGTTTCTAGCTATGGGTTTGCTTATAGTGGCTGTTGTTTGCGTTTGTTATAGTTTTTTTTTTTTTTGGGGGGGGGGGTTCATTATTTCTTTGGTTTGGTATAGGTATTTTCATTAATTTTGGCTCTTGGGTTTCTTTACTGTTCTTGTTAGGTTTTTTGCCAGTTTTAGTGTTACCTTTCTGTGGTTTTTCTTTTTTACTGTTTTTTCTGTGTTTGGTAATTGCTTTTTGTTTGTGTATGTTGTGCTGTGTTCTTAGCTTGGTTTTTGATCTCCCATGGTGGTTTTTTTTGTCTTTGTTTTCTATTCTGTTTCGGTTTTGCTTTCCCTTAGTTTATTTATTTGCATGAATTGTGTCGGTCTTTGCTGTTTCTGGGCCTTGTTCTTTTCTTTCTGCTAGCGGTTTCTTTTGCCCTCGTCTTTGACTTTTTGCTCACTTATCTTTCTATTGCATTTATCTTGTGTGTGTCTTGTTACGCAATTAGCTGTGCCTGTTTTTGTCTTTGTTTTCATGCAGGGCTTTGTCTTCTGTGGTTGTTGCCTTCATTGCTGGGATTGGATGTGTTGGGGATGTGTCTTTGACTTAAATGTAATTGTTGTGAATGTCATTCTAATTGCTTTTCTTTACAGTTAATTGGTGTTGATCTTGAAGGGTTATGCTTATTTGTAATGCTAGGTGCTGTTCTGATTGTTGAACTAAGTTGGCAGTATAATCTTAAAGGTTCAGTAGATTTGGTTCTTATGAACAGCTGTATGCTTAGAAGGTGTTGTAGAATGAGTAGTAAAAACTTACTTGAAATAATCATCACTTGAGTTGTTGCATCTGTTTGTTGGGCTTGGCTGTCTGTCTTGTCTTCTTTGGGGTTACCTTCAACTTTTGCTGTTAGTATGTGTGGATTTGTAGCGGATGGTGTTCTAGGTTTCTTGATGGACTCAGTAAGTTTTCTTACTAACACATGTAATGTGTTTATTTATGTGTGAGTGTCAGTCCCAGTTGTTGAATCAGTTTCTGGATCTGTGACTTCACTGCCTTTGCTCTCAGTCTTCCTTCTTCCTCATGTTATTGTCTTTTTTTTGGTCATGTTCTTCTTGCTGTGATTTGTGTAATTATATTTTTCTATTCTTTGAGTTGCTTATCTTCAATTGTTTTGTGTAGTGTAGCGGTGGGCTTTTTTGGAGCATCGGGTGTCTGGTTTTGTATTTTGCAGTCTTTGCGTGTGTGTGTGGTGATGCTACTTGTCTTTGTTATTGTGCATGATCTTATTGCTGTTGCATGAATTGTTGCTTGTTTTGATTATGCCATAGCATCTTGTCTTAGCTTGTGTGTTTTCTCTTGCGTTCTCATAGGTCTTCAGTACTGATCGTGCTTTGGATCTGTGTTATAGGTGTTGGTTTTGGTCAGTAGCTGTGTTTGAGTTGTTTCATCTATACTCTTAACACTTGGTTGTGTCTCTTCCGTTTTTATAGTGAAGCTGCCATCTTCTTCTGGAGAGCGTGGACAATAAATGTGCTAAACCCTTTGTGTTTCTTGTGGTGTTGTGTCATAGAAACATAGAATCCCAGGGCTGGAAGGGATCTGCAAGATCCTCTATTTGACCCCGTCCTTCCATTTCTGTTGCTACCACAGGCTGCTAACCCATTTCTCCTAGCTCCTCATACTGATGCCTCTCAAACAGTGCCAGGGACAGTGACTCCAGTTGGCAGGGCATTGCAGCTCTTGACCCAGCTTTGACAGACGGAGTTTTTCCTTCTGCATATTTTAAATGCACTCTGGTAGGATTTGTGGCATTTCCTTGGGTCTTGTTTGTTGCTTGTGTGAAGAGGCCAAACTTCCTCCAAGCTTCCGCTCACAACATCTGCGCAGTCTGTTGTGGAGTACGATGAAGTTCTCTGTGGGACTCCTGTTTTCTGGACTGAATAATTGTATGTCTTTCAGATGCTCCTTATAAGACTTGTAGTTCTGACCCATCACAAGTTTTGTTGCCATCACTGGGAGATGTTCGAGGTCACATACGTCTTTGTTGCAGCAAGGGGCCTGAAACTGAACAGAGCAGTACAGGTGCAGTCTCACCAGTTGTGAGTACAGCAAGTTATTACCTCCCCGCTCCTGGTGGCCACAGTGTTTGCCATGCTGGCCAGGATGCGTTTGGCCCTGTTTGCCACCTGGGCCCATTTTCAGCTCTTGTACAGCTGAGCATTAACTCGTACCCCCAGCAGCTTTTACTTTTCACATACATTAAGTGTGGCTTCATGTGCCATGTAGAGTCATGTTGACTGTATTTTGTAATTTCATCTCTGGGGTTGATGCTAACGTGTTTTGATTTTTTGGGGTAATAATCCTAGAACAGTGCCGATTCTTGGCCGATCTGTCTGTTGCGCTGATTTCAGCGCGGGTATTGGATTTTGGCTTTCCGAAGTTGAGTTTAGCTTGGCCTCGCTTAAGGGGTTGGGTTAGCTTTGCTTTGTTTGTCTCTAGCGCAGGGCTAACCCAACCCCGTAACCGACGCACCGCCGTCGGATGGAGGCCTTTTGCGCTCCTTCCCGGCCACTCTGAGACTCGTGCCGATTTTTGGCCGGTCTGTCTGTTGCGCTGATTTCAGCGCGGATATTGGATTTTGGCTTTCCGAAGTTGAGTTTAGCTTGGCCTCGCTTAAGGGGTTGGGTTAGCTTTGCTTTGTTTGTCTCTAGCGCAGGGCTAACCCAACCCCGTAACCGACGCACCGGCCGTCGGATGGAGGCCTTTTGCGCTCCTTCCCGGCCACTCTGAGACTCGTGCCGATTTTTGGCCGGTCTGTCTGTTGCGCTGATTTCAGCGTGGATATTGGATTTTGGCTTTCCGAAGTTGAGTTTAGCTTGGCCTCGCTTAAGGGGTTGGGTTAGCTTTGCTTTGTTTGTCTCTAGCGCAGGGCTAACCCAACCCCGTAACCGACGCACCGCCGTCGGATGGAGGCCTTTTGCGCTCCTTCCCGGCCACTCTGAGACTCGTGCCGATTTTTGGCCGGTCTGTCTGTTGCGCTGATTTCAGCGCGGGTATTGGATTTTGGCTTTCCGAAGTTGAGTTTAGCTTGGCCTCGCTTAAGGGGTTGGGTTAGCTTTGCTTTGTTTGTCTCTAGCGCAGGGCTAACCCAACCCCGTAACCGACGCACGGCCGTCGGATGGAGGCCTTTTGCGCTCCTTCCCGGCCACTCTGAGACTCGTGCCGATTTTTGGCCGGTCTGTCTGTTGCACTGATTTCAGCGCGGGTATTGGATTTTGGCTTTCCGAAGTTGAGTTTAGCTTGGCCTCGCTTAAGGGGTTGGGTTAGCTTTGCTTTGTTTGTCTCTAGCGCAGGGCTAACCCAACCCCGTAACCGACGCACCGCCGTCGGATGGAGGCCTTTTGCGCTCCTTCCCGGCCACTCTGAGACTCGTGCCGATTTTTGGCCGGTCTGTCTGTTGCGCTGATTTCAGCGCGGATATTGGATTTTGGCTTTCCGAAGTTGAGTTTAGCTTGGCCTCGCTTAAGGGGTTGGGTTAGCTTTGCTTTGTTTGTCTCTAGCGCAGGGCTAACCCAACCCCGTAACCGACGCACGGCCGTCGGATGGAGGCCTTTTGCGCTCCTTCCCGGCCACTCTGAGACTCGTGCCGATTTTTGGCCGGTCTGTCTGTTGCGCTGATTTCAGCGCGGATATTGGATTTTGGCTTTCCGAAGTTGAGTTTAGCTTGGCCTCGCTTAAGGGGTTGGGTTAGCTTTGCTTTGTTTGTCTCTAGCGCAGGGCTAACCCAACCCCGTAACCGACGCACGGCCGTCGGATGGAGGCCTTTTGCGCTCCTTCCCGGCCACTCTGAGACTCGTGCCGATTTTTGGCCGGTCTGTCTGTTGCGCTGATTTCAGCGCGGATATTGGATTTTGGCTTTCCGAAGTTGAGTTTAGCTTGGCCTCGCTTAAGGGGTTGGGTTAGCTTTGCTTTGTTTGTCTCTAGCGCAGGGCTAACCCAACCCCGTAACCGACGCACCGCCGTCGGATGGAGGCCTTTTGCGCTCCTTCCCGGCCACTCTGAGACTCGTGCCGATTTTTGGCCGGTCTGTCTGTTGCGCTGATTTCAGCGCGGATATTGGATTTTGGCTTTCCGAAGTTGAGTTTAGCTTGGCCTCGCTTAAGGGGTTGGGTTAGCTTTGCTTTGTTTGTCTCTAGCGCAGGGCTAACCCAACCCCGTAACCGACGCACGGCCGTCGGATGGAGGCCTTTTGCGCTCCTTCCCGGCCACTCTGAGACTCGTGCCGATTTTTGGCCGGTCTGTCTGTTGCGCTGATTTCAGCGCGGATATTGGATTTTGGCTTTCCGAAGTTGAGTTTAGCTTGGCCTCGCTTAAGGGGTTGGGTTAGCTTTGCTTTGTTTGTCTCTAGCGCAGGGCTAACCCAACCCCGTAACCGACGCACCTGCCGTCGGATGGAGGCCTTTTGCGCTCCTTCCCGGCCACTCTGAGACTCGTGCCGATTTTTGGCCTGGTCTGTCTGTTGCGCTGATTTCAGCGCGGATATTGGATTTTGGCTTTCCGAAGTTGAGTTTAGCTTGGCCTCGCTTAAGGGGTTGGGTTAGCTTTGCTTTGTTTGTCTCTAGCGCAGGGCTAACCCAACCCCGTAACCGACGCACTGCCGTCGGATGGAGGCCTTTTGCGCTCCTTCCCGGCCACTCTGAGACTCGTGCCGATTTTTGGCCGGTCTGTCTGTTGCGCTGATTTCAGCGCGGGTATTGGATTTTGGCTTTCCGAAGTTGAAGTTTGCTTGTAGATAAGGGCTTGTGATATATTGTTACTTTGGCATTTATTTTTTTCTCTTTGTGTTTCGGGTTTGGAGTGGAGTTCCTTCCTGTGCTGGCTGAGATCTGTGCTTTCCTGGATTTTAGTTGTGTGTTCTATATGAGCAGTATTGGGCTTTTTTTTTTTTTTTTTTTAATTTTTGTGGATTCTTTGTTGTATAGCATGTTTTCCTATGTTTACTGTGGTTATGAGATTTTGTAATTTTGCTGTATGTACATAATATGTAATGGAGCATGTAAAGGATTTTTTTGGATATATACTTGACTATGTCTTGTTTTTATGGTATTTTTGCCTGGTAGTAAAAAATACAAACTGTTAAATAGGCTTGAATGCGTTATTTTGGAGTTGCATTTTTACACAGAAACATGTGTTGGAAAGGTATTTGTTGACCTGAATTTATTGGGTTTCATACAATTGTAAGCTGTGCTTTGCATTGTATTTTCAATCTCTGTCCTGCGCCTGTACAGCATTTGTTGTTGTGGAATGAATATTTGCATGTTGTGTACTTGAAAAGCATGTTTGGACCTCTGTTAGCTTTTTGTACACTGTGCATTGTTACATTATCTCAGAATGTATTTTGAACCTGTATCTGTTGCGCCTTCTTGTTGATGTATTTTGGAGTCAACAGTTACAACACATACAGTGTGCCTCACATTCCTGTTTTGAGATTATATTCACATTGAACTTCATCAACAAAGCTACTGTACATGACCTGGCACTAAATATTTCTGCATTCTGGGCATATCCTGCTAGTTGTTGTAAACTATGACCCTGCACTGTGTGGAAATGTGTGCTACTTTGCCTCTGATTGTGTTAAAGAAAATAAGTGTATTAGCAATACTTGGTGTTGTTAGAAACCAGTATGCATCTCATAGTAATTGTACATTTGCATGTTTTCTACTATAATATGGATTTCAACACAAGGTAAGCACAACAGGTAGGTGCCTGGAATACAAAAATAGAAGAATTGTAGGCGTTAGGCGTTAGGGTTGTAGGCGTTAGGCGTTAGGGTTGTAGGCGTTAGGGTTGTAGGCGTTAGGGTTGTAGGCGTTAGGGTTGTAGGCGTTAGGGTTGTAGGCGTTAGGGTTGTAGGCGTTAGGGTTGTAGGCGTTAGGGTTGTAGGCGTTAGGCGTTAGGGTTGTAGGCGTTAGGGTTGTAGGCGTTAGGGTTGTAGGCGTTAGGCGTTAGGGTTGTAGGCGTTAGGGTTGTAGGCGTTAGGCGTTAGGGTTGTAGGCGTTAGGGTTGTAGGCGTTAGGGTTGTAGGCGTTAGGGTTGTAGGCGTTAGGCGTTAGGGTTGTAGGCGTTAGGGTTGTAGGCGTTAGGGTTGTAGGCGTTAGGGTTGTAGGCGTTAGGCGTTAGGGTTGTAGGCGTTAGGGTTGTAGGCGTTAGGGTTGTAGGCGTTAGGGTTGTAGGCGTTAGGGTTGTAGGCGTTAGGGTTGTAGGCGTTAGGCGTTAGGGTTGTAGGCGTTAGGGTTGTAGGCGTTAGGGTTGTAGGCGTTAGGCGTTAGGGTTGTAGGCGTTAGGGTTGTAGGCGTTAGGGTTGTAGGCGTTAGGGTTGTAGGCGTTAGGCGTTAGGGTTGTAGGGTTAGGGTTAGGGTTAGGGTTAGGGTTAGGGTTAGGGTTAGGGTTAGGGTTAGGGTTAGGGTTAGGGTTAGGGTTAGGGTTAGGGTTAGGGTTAGGGTTAGGGTTAGGGTTAGGGTTAGGGTTAGGGTTAGGGTTAGGGTTAGGGTTAGGGTTAGGGTTAGGGTTAGGGTTAGGGTTAGGGTTAGGGTTAGGGTTAGGGTTAGGGTTAGGGTTAGGGTTAGGGTTAGGGTTAGGGTTAGGGTTAGGGTTAGGGTTAGGGTTAGGGTTAGGGTTAGGGTTAGGGTTAGGGTTAGGGTTAGGGTTAGGGTTAGGGTTAGGGTTAGGGTTAGGGTTAGGGTTAGGGTTAGGGTTAGGGTTAGGGTTAGGGTTAGGGTTAGGGTTAGGGTTAGGGTTAGGGTTAGGGTTAGGGTTAGGGTTAGGGTTAGGGTTAGGGTTAGGGTTAGGGTTAGGGTTAGGGTTAGGGTTAGGGTTAGGGTTAGGGTTAGGGTTAGGGTTAGGGTTAGGGTTAGGGTTAGGGTTAGGGTTAGGGTTAGGGTTAGGGTTAGGGTTAGGGTTAGGGTTAGGGTTAGGGTTAGGGTTAGGGTTAGGGTTAGGGTTAGGGTTAGGGTTAGGGTTAGGGTTAGGGTTAGGGTTAGGGTTAGGGTTAGGGTTAGGGTTAGGGTTAGGGTTAGGGTTAGGGTTAGGGTTAGGGTTAGGGTTAGGGTTAGGGTTAGGGTTAGGGTTAGGGTTAGGGTTAGGGTTAGGGTTAGGGTTAGGGTTAGGGTTAGGGTTAGGGTTAGGGTTAGGGTTAGGGTTAGGGTTAGGGTTAGGGTTAGGGTTAGGGTTAGGGTTAGGGTTAGGGTTAGGGTTAGGGTTAGGGTTAGGGTTAGGGTTAGGGTTAGGGTTAGGGTTAGGGTTAGGGTTAGGGTTAGGGTTAGGGTTAGGGTTAGGGTTAGGGTTAGGGTTAGGGTTAGGGTTAGGGTTAGGGTTAGGGTTAGGGTTAGGGTTAGGGTTAGGGTTAGGGTTAGGGTTAGGGTTAGGGTTAGGGTTAGGGTTAGGGTTAGGGTTAGGGTTAGGGTTAGGGTTAGGGTTAGGGTTAGGGTTAGGGTTAGGGTTAGGGTTAGGGTTAGGGTTAGGGTTAGGGTTAGGGTTAGGGTTAGGGTTAGGGTTAGGGTTAGGGTTAGGGTTAGGGTTAGGGTTAGGGTTAGGGTTAGGGTTAGGGTTAGGGTTAGGGTTAGGGTTAGGGTTAGGGTTAGGGTTAGGGTTAGGGTTAGGGTTAGGGTTAGGGTTAGGGTTAGGGTTAGGGTTAGGGTTAGGGTTAGGGTTAGGGTTAGGGTTAGGGTTAGGGTTAGGGTTAGGGTTAGGGTTAGGGTTAGGGTTAGGGTTAGGGTTAGGGTTAGGGTTAGGGTTAGGGTTAGGGTTAGGGTTAGGGTTAGGGTTAGGGTTAGGGTTAGGGTTAGGGTTAGGGTTAGGGTTAGGGTTAGGGTTAGGGTTAGGGTTAGGGTTAGGGTTAGGGTTAGGGTTAGGGTTAGGGTTAGGGTTAGGGTTAGGGTTAGGGTTAGGGTTAGGGTTAGGGTTAGGGTTAGGGTTAGGGTTAGGGTTAGGGTTAGGGTTAGGGTTAGGGTTAGGGTTAGGGTTAGGGTTAGGGTTAGGGTTAGGGTTAGGGTTAGGGTTAGGGTTAGGGTTAGGGTTAGGGTTAGGGTTAGGGTTAGGGTTAGGGTTAGGGTTAGGGTTAGGGTTAGGGTTAGGGTTAGGGTTAGGGTTAGGGTTAGGGTTAGGGTTAGGGTTAGGGTTAGGGTTAGGGTTAGGGTTAGGGTTAGGGTTAGGGTTAGGGTTAGGGTTAGGGTTAGGGTTAGGGTTAGGGTTAGGGTTAGGGTTAGGGTTAGGGTTAGGGTTAGGGTTAGGGTTAGGGTTAGGGTTAGGGTTAGGGTTAGGGTTAGGGTTAGGGTTAGGGTTAGGGTTAGGGTTAGGGTTAGGGTTAGGGTTAGGGTTAGGGTTAGGGTTAGGGTTAGGGTTAGGGTTAGGGTTAGGGTTAGGGTTAGGGTTAGGGTTAGGGTTAGGGTTAGGGTTAGGGTTAGGGTTAGGGTTAGGGTTAGGGTTAGGGTTAGGGTTAGGGTTAGGGTTAGGGTTAGGGTTAGGGTTAGGGTTAGGGTTAGGGTTAGGGTTAGGGTTAGGGTTAGGGTTAGGGTTAGGGTTAGGGTTAGGGTTAGGGTTAGGGTTAGGGTTAGGGTTAGGGTTAGGGTTAGGGTTAGGGTTAGGGTTAGGGTTAGGGTTAGGGTTAGGGTTAGGGTTAGGGTTAGGGTTAGGGTTAGGGTTAGGGTTAGGGTTAGGGTTAGGGTTAGGGTTAGGGTTAGGGTTAGGGTTAGGGTTAGGGTTAGGGTTAGGGTTAGGGTTAGGGTTAGGGTTAGGGTTAGGGTTAGGGTTAGGGTTAGGGTTAGGGTTAGGGTTAGGGTTAGGGTTAGGGTTAGGGTTAGGGTTAGGGTTAGGGTTAGGGTTAGGGTTAGGGTTAGGGTTAGGGTTAGGGTTAGGGTTAGGGTTAGGGTTAGGGTTAGGGTTAGGGTTAGGGTTAGGGTTAGGGTTAGGGTTAGGGTTAGGGTTAGGGTTAGGGTTAGGGTTAGGGTTAGGGTTAGGGTTAGGGTTAGGGTTAGGGTTAGGGTTAGGGTTAGGGTTAGGGTTAGGGTTAGGGTTAGGGTTAGGGTTAGGGTTAGGGTTAGGGTTAGGGTTAGGGTTAGGGTTAGGGTTAGGGTTAGGGTTAGGGTTAGGGTTAGGGTTAGGGTTAGGGTTAGGGTTAGGGTTAGGGTTAGGGTTAGGGTTAGGGTTAGGGTTAGGGTTAGGGTTAGGGTTAGGGTTAGGGTTAGGGTTAGGGTTAGGGTTAGGGTTAGGGTTAGGGTTAGGGTTAGGGTTAGGGTTAGGGTTAGGGTTAGGGTTAGGGTTAGGGTTAGGGTTAGGGTTAGGGTTAGGGTTAGGGTTAGGGTTAGGGTTAGGGTTAGGGTTAGGGTTAGGGTTAGGGTTAGGGTTAGGGTTAGGGTTAGGGTTAGGGTTAGGGTTAGGGTTAGGGTTAGGGTTAGGGTTAGGGTTAGGGTTAGGGTTAGGGTTAGGGTTAGGGTTAGGGTTAGGGTTAGGGTTAGGGTTAGGGTTAGGGTTAGGGTTAGGGTTAGGGTTAGGGTTAGGGTTAGGGTTAGGGTTAGGGTTAGGGTTAGGGTTAGGGTTAGGGTTAGGGTTAGGGTTAGGGTTAGGGTTAGGGTTAGGGTTAGGGTTAGGGTTAGGGTTAGGGTTAGGGTTAGGGTTAGGGTTAGGGTTAGGGTTAGGGTTAGGGTTAGGGTTAGGGTTAGGGTTAGGGTTAGGGTTAGGGTTAGGGTTAGGGTTAGGGTTAGGGTTAGGGTTAGGGTTAGGGTTAGGGTTAGGGTTAGGGTTAGGGTTAGGGTTAGGGTTAGGGTTAGGGTTAGGGTTAGGGTTAGGGTTAGGGTTAGGGTTAGGGTTAGGGTTAGGGTTAGGGTTAGGGTTAGGGTTAGGGTTAGGGTTAGGGTTAGGGTTAGGGTTAGGGTTAGGGTTAGGGTTAGGGTTAGGGTTAGGGTTAGGGTTAGGGTTAGGGTTAGGGTTAGGGTTAGGGTTAGGGTTAGGGTTAGGGTTAGGGTTAGGGTTAGGGTTAGGGTTAGGGTTAGGGTTAGGGTTAGGGTTAGGGTTAGGGTTAGGGTTAGGGTTAGGGTTAGGGTTAGGGTTAGGGTTAGGGTTAGGGTTAGGGTTAGGGTTAGGGTTAGGGTTAGGGTTAGGGTTAGGGTTAGGGTTAGGGTTAGGGTTAGGGTTAGGGTTAGGGTTAGGGTTAGGGTTAGGGTTAGGGTTAGGGTTAGGGTTAGGGTTAGGGTTAGGGTTAGGGTTAGGGTTAGGGTTAGGGTTAGGGTTAGGGTTAGGGTTAGGGTTAGGGTTAGGGTTAGGGTTAGGGTTAGGGTTAGGGTTAGGGTTAGGGTTAGGGTTAGGGTTAGGGTTAGGGTTAGGGTTAGGGTTAGGGTTAGGGTTAGGGTTAGGGTTAGGGTTAGGGTTAGGGTTAGGGTTAGGGTTAGGGTTAGGGTTAGGGTTAGGGTTAGGGTTAGGGTTAGGGTTAGGGTTAGGGTTAGGGTTAGGGTTAGGGTTAGGGTTAGGGTTAGGGTTAGGGTTAGGGTTAGGGTTAGGGTTAGGGTTAGGGTTAGGGTTAGGGTTAGGGTTAGGGTTAGGGTTAGGGTTAGGGTTAGGGTTAGGGTTAGGGTTAGGGTTAGGGTTAGGGTTAGGGTTAGGGTTAGGGTTAGGGTTAGGGTTAGGGTTAGGGTTAGGGTTAGGGTTAGGGTTAGGGTTAGGGTTAGGGTTAGGGTTAGGGTTAGGGTTAGGGTTAGGGTTAGGGTTAGGGTTAGGGTTAGGGTTAGGGTTAGGGTTAGGGTTAGGGTTAGGGTTAGGGTTAGGGTTAGGGTTAGGGTTAGGGTTAGGGTTAGGGTTAGGGTTAGGGTTAGGGTTAGGGTTAGGGTTAGGGTTAGGGTTAGGGTTAGGGTTAGGGTTAGGGTTAGGGTTAGGGTTAGGGTTAGGGTTAGGGTTAGGGTTAGGGTTAGGGTTAGGGTTAGGGTTAGGGTTAGGGTTAGGGTTAGGGTTAGGGTTAGGGTTAGGGTTAGGGTTAGGGTTAGGGTTAGGGTTAGGGTTAGGGTTAGGGTTAGGGTTAGGGTTAGGGTTAGGGTTAGGGTTAGGGTTAGGGTTAGGGTTAGGGTTAGGGTTAGGGTTAGGGTTAGGGTTAGGGTTAGGGTTAGGGTTAGGGTT